>NC_134472.1:31975521-32108021 GCF_964194025.1 Convolutriloba macropyga
CTTAGAAAATTTGAGTGTTCCACTCACTCACAAAACAATAGTTTCAAAGGTCCGTTTTCGAGTTCAAATATTCCTCTGCTTTTTCAATCCCGCATTTGTCATAAATATTACGGGCCTCCTTGTCTTCCATAATTTTTTTCGCCTGAAGAATAATTTTGAAAAGGTCTTCCCGACCACCCTTATTCGGACGAAAGAGCATTCCCAGCAGTACTGGTTGTGAACCGCTGTGGCAGGTATAGACACTCGCAAAAGTTTGTAGGTCGACTGAACGGACTCTGAGCGTTGATCTCCTCCAGCCTCCTCTGGATGACCTTCTTTGAGGTCTGCTCTGTTCTTAACCTACTCCTTAGTTTTCTGTTATCTATCTCAGCATTCTCCAACTCCCGAGCTAAACACTCCCACTCACCCACCAGAGCGTTCTATTCTTTTGTCTTTGTTCCGGCTAAAACTGTAACCTCCTCCAACTCTTTCTTCAATATATCAACCTGCCTCCTGCAGGACTCCCGCTGATTCCCAGCGTATTCAAGCAGTCGTTTGGACTCAAGCAATTGGTCACTTAACCTTTGAATTTGAAATTTTAACTGACGGATCTCCTCTTCGAGCCGAACCCCGGCAGTTCCCAGCATTTTGCTCTTGTCGATCTTCTTTTGCTGTTCCTCGATTCTCTGATGCATCTCATTTAACTCCATAACACCAATTGCGGCTCTATCCACTATATTGGGTGGTTGCAGCTGCGTCAATGGCACCACGTATCTTTTATTTGAGGTTACTCCAACAATCCCATACACCTGGTGCCTGACTATCGGCCTGACCTCGAACAACTCGGGTGGATAATAGCAATAATCACCGAAATTTGGTTCTGCCATTCCTACGCATCATACACTTAAATTAATCTAATGTGTCAATGTCAATTTCTGTCATATATGGTACAGTTTTAGCCTTTTTTGCTTTTATAACTACAATGTTTGTATTACGATCACACCGTTCAACTGTCTTTTTTCTTGTCAATCTTTGTTCCTTACTACGTTGTTTTAGATGATGAATATAACCTAGTTCACCCATTGAGTTAATGGGTTGCAGTGAAATTACAGGATTGGTGCCACTGCGTAGCATATCAATTGACAGAGACACACGTACCAAAAAAAAAGGTTTTTGGAACCAATAAAAAAAGTCAACAAACTGATGGTTATTTCTGTGGCCGCATGACAGATTTTTTTCACTTCACTACCGAAGTTTTCAAAAATCAGCAATTCATGCCACTGGTTATTGTACTTCAACTCCGTGTTGAAATAATCTAGAGTTGCATGCTCATATAAACCTCCTTGTTCAAGGAAAACTTCTCTTCCTGTTATCGTTTTTCTCAAATGCCTTAATCTCTGGGCCCTCTTGCTGAGTTCTAGGTCTTTGTCATTGAAAAACCCTTCCATGGGCGTGGAAGTTGACCAATTGACGTTAAATCTGTGATTAGGCACTGCTAACTCTGTTATTTCTGTTGACCAATTTACTCTGTGTATTCGTCGGTCATATGTTATCCATGACCCATTTTGCAAATCAAGAGCGCTCGGGTACATGGAGTTGCAATTAATTAGAGTGAAATTTCTATAGAATACTCTAGCAATAGAATCCATGTATCTAACTCCTTCTGAATTGTTGTCAGCAAACACCCTAATTGTTGTACTTCCTCGGTACAAAACAGGTTTTCGCAACATGGACGATAACTTTAGCGCACCTATTGACATAAAATATTCCTGCCGCGCTTTCTGCGTGTGTACCGAGAGCGTTTTGTTGATTTAGGAAAATTTGGTATGAGACTCCGTTAATTGGTGTCGTTAAAATCATAAATCTGAGCTGTTTTTCTATGTGAGAGTTGAATAATTCTATTTGTTTCTGATTTTCAAACATGCCTCGAAAATCCCACACAAAAAGTTGGTCGAATTCTATGTCCCTGAGGTCTGTCTCAGATACATCTGTTGGTGAAATATTTTGCTCCGTGGTCGTCAATGTTTAGTTTGTGTAGAACAAATTTCTGTGGTTTGTTTCAAAAAGCTGAAAATGGTCAATCTGTTTTGTCCTGTTTTTCAACTGAACAACTATTTTTTTTGTCTAATTTGCTCGTCAAGTACTTTTTGTTTCCAGCGCGGACCATTTTTGCTGTTATCGTGTCTGAAAATTTAACTATCGTTAAGATATTTCGTTTTTGTCTTGATCGAACAAATATCGTACTGAATCTATTTCAAATGCGTCTCCCTGTTATGACAAGTCTGCTCTTGTTTGAGTAGGTCTTTAAAATATAACCATGTTCCTTCATTTGCTTCCCTAGTTTCAATGAGCAATGTTCCCATGCAAGTTTCAGCATTTATCATGATGTTACCTTTCTGTTTTTCACCTTTTGGATTGATCCAATCCACGGGGTAGACATAATTCACTCCTTTCTCATCTCCGCCTTTCATGAATGTCTTTGATAACTTCTGAACAAACTCAGCATCGGTTCGGTTAACATTCATCTCACTCAGGACTTCTTTAGGAGCCTTGAATTTGGAACTTCTTTGTCTTCAATCCTTTTGGATGTTGCCACCAGGCTATCCCGCTTCTGCTATGTGGCTACTTTGGGCGCAAGTATCTTTGTGCTTCTGCTTTTGTTGTTTGCGTTAGTATTTATTGATTCTCTTGTAATCCCACCCATTGGTGTTTCAAACACTTCGTCCTTCACTGTCTCTATGTGAGTTTTAGTACTATTGTTAATTTGGCTATTATTCTTTTCACGATTAACTTCACTTCTTCCTGTGTGATTCATTTTTTGTAGTGACTAACTCAAATTCAACAAAATGTTATCCTCCGTAAGTTCATTTTGTGGTATTCTTGGTTCACTCTTTGACTTTCTAGGATCTTTTTTTATCAGTGTAGAACTTCCACTGTTAAAATGTTTGAATCGGTCGTAGCGGACCTTTTGTTGTTTTTCGTTTTCACATCTTCAATAACAAAGTTTACACCGTTGATTATTTCACGTATTACCTGCGGTCCACTGTAAGAGGATTTAAATTCTTTGTCTGGCCAATTTTCATTGTGGTTTGAACACCATTACAAAATCACTTACTTCATTTTGTGGTCCAAATGTGCCACGGTCATAGTAAGTTTTTTGTCTTTCTTGCTATACATCGTTTCCCGTACCAGTTCATGTCACGTTTGTAGTTCGTCTTTCAAGCAACCAACGTAATCACTCAAGGTCGGGTAGATTTTGGTTTGTTTTGTTGGATACATGCAATCAATCGGCAGCGCGCATGATTGTCCAAAAAAAGAGGTAAAAGGGGCCGTACTTGGTAACAAATGAACTGATGATCTGTATGCCATCATCACTAGCGGAAGGTAGTCGCTTCAGGTGTTGTGATGTTCACCCACATATTTTGCCAGACTCTCATCGATTGTGCAATTGGTGCGCTCTGTCATTGCGTTTCGTTGAGGTTGACAAACTGTTGTTCATGTCCTTTTAATTCCCCGCTCTTTACACATGTTCTTGAAAAAATTCGACTTAAGGTTACTGCTCTTGTCGCTATGGAGATTTGCCGGACAACCAAACATTGAAACCCATACGTTTGCAAAGGCCTTAGATACAGTTGAAGCTTCTTGGTTGCTCATGGGAATTGCCTCATACCATTTTGTAAACCGATCTCCAATAAAAAGAATGTATTTGTTTCCACTTGACTCGGAAAAAGGTCCCATAATGTCCAAGGCAACTTGCCAAAATGGTTACTTGGTTTCCACGTTGTCAGGTTGTGTATGTGTTTCTGGTCTGGAGACTTCTTTCGACAGCATACTTCGCAAGAACTTACCCACCCGTGAACATTTTTTCCCATCCCGGGCCTGTAGAATCGTTCTCGAACCCAATCAAATGTCTTTGCCTTACCAAAATGTTCCCAATGTTCACGATGGAAAGGTAGAATTTCATTTCAAAGTGATCTCTGAATGAATATTTATCTTAAATTGTTATATTCGTCAATAAGTTTCCGTCTCTTAATTAGATCATTTTCAATTCGTAAGTTTCTGAAATCAGTCCTAGAGGCTCCTGTCATGTTTTTGTTGAAGCCGTTTCCCGTTCACAATTCAATTTTTTAGTATAACTAGGTCGGCTGCATTTTTCTGCTGTTCAACTAGTTGTTCAACAGATTTCCCTAGTCCAATGGGCCAGATATTTTTGCCTTCCGTATTTACTTGATCGCAGTCTTTGACTTGGTCTCCAGTCTGTGGAACTCTCGACAGTTTGCGCGAGGGATCTTCTTTCCCGCTTCGCGTTTTATTTCAAAATCAAATTGTCCGAGCTTTTCTTTCCATCTGGCCAATAATCTGTCTAGTTCCTTAAAAATAAATAATCACGAGAGGGCCCTATGGTTGGTATCAATTAAAAACTTTTGTCCCCGATGAAAATTTCTGAAATGTTGACTGAAAAAAAACTATTGCAAAATTTTTTGGTTTTGTCGCAGAATAATTTCGTTGACTTTTGCTGAGCGTTTTGCTTGCGTATGCAATCCCTCTTTCACCCCATTAATGTTTTTGAGAAATAATAGTTAATGCCGTACAGAGAGGCGTCGGTGGTTAACGTATAGGGATCCGTGTCATTCGATTAAACCAAAGTTGGTGCTTTCTGTAGTGTTTGTTTTAGTCGTTCAACTGCTGATTCACACTCTTTGCTCCAAGAAAAACGTTCTTTTTTGTTTAATAGCTTATAATGCGGCTTTGCTATTTTTCCAAAATCTTGTATGAATCTTTTGTAAAAACCAGCTAGTCATATATAGCTCTCAATTCTTTTTTTTGTTCGAGGGCTTTTCATTTTGCTGACTGCCGCTATCTTCTCCGAATCTACCTCTACGCCTTTTTTGCATACAACGTGTCCCGGGAAATAGATTTTTCCCTGAAAAATCCTACATTTTGAGCCTTTTATTTTCAATCGAGCGTCTTTAAGTCGTTCAAGTACGAGATCTAAACGGTTGAGATGCTCTTCAAAGGATCTACCGAAGATGATTATGTCGTCCAGGTATACTAAAGCCAATTCATAGTAGAGTTCCGCCCTGATCAGCTTCATTAAATTTTGGAAAGTTCCTGGCGCTGACGCGAAACCCATGGGAAGTCTCTTCCACTTGTCCCATTGGAGTTACAAAAGCTGTCATGTTCTGCGACTCTTCATCGAGCGCCATTTGAAAATATCCCTCTGTCAAATTGATATTGCAAAAATAACAATTTCCGTCTGAGAGTCAATAACGTCATTTATTCTTGGTAGCAGACAACTGTTTTATTCGATATGTTTGTTCAAACCTCTGTAATCTACAACTAATCTGTAGCTGCCGTCTTTCTTTTGATGGCGCTGCCCAATACGAATGGGTTGTTTCAATTAATTTTGCATTCTCTAGATCTTCGACAATTTTTTCATTGCTTTTTTTTATCAAAGCTCATACTGAACGGCTGTGCATCTTTGTTGAGTTTATTTTGGTGTTTAATTTGGTCACAATATCCTAAGTCATTCAAGTCTCCGTTAGAAAAGTTGATGATGTCTCATGAACAATTCCTGTACTTTCTCTTTCTGCTGGTTATTTAGATAACAACCTTCCAAATTGGCATAGTTTCCCAATTTAAAGGTTTCCAATGTTTTTGGCTTAATTTGATTTATGAAAATTCCATTAACAACTAAGTTTTCTTTGTTTTCAAAATAAATTCCTACTTAAGTGCTTTTATACACGGTCACTGTTGCGTCCGTTAGATTTAAGACTTTTATCATACTAGAACCATCTTTCATTGATATCATTCAAGCGGCTAAAAGCGAAGCAGTATTTTGTTCAAAATCTTCAATTGCTTCCAGTAATCCTTCCACTCCTGGAATTTCTTCTCCGTTTTCATCAGCTAATCTAATTCTCATCAGATTTTACTCTGTACATAAGTGTTTTTTCCGGCAATTGCAAAAACCTGAACAACCTGCATTTTCTCTGTGGTAAGCGGTATTGAAATTCTAAAAAGACTGCTATATAGTTTCTTTTCTTGTAAGTTCAATACAAAATTATTGGTTTTCAGTTCCCAGCAGACATTCTATACCTTCATCTGCCGTTAAAAAAGTTTCTGTTCAACCTCCGGATGTCTTGGTTGAAACTGTACCAACTTCTTTAAATTTTGCTATTATTTTGACAGTTGATTTACTGGCCGTTACACTCGCTTTGTGTATGTTTGCACAATTCCCGGTTTGACAAGTTTTTTGTATGTGGACCAGCTCAAAAGCGATATAATACTTCCACTGTCTTTTAAACTAACGCATCTGTTCCCATGAAGTATGATTTCTGCGTTTAAACATTTAATTGTGTTTGTCGAATAAACTCTGAAGATATTACAGTTCTCGGTGGTTTTCTTTTTGAGAAAACAGTTTCTTCTCAAGTGTTGGGAACTTCCAAATAGGAAACAATTTTGTTAATTCCTCGAAATGTGTCCTTCTTGTCCACAGGCTCTGCACTTGAATCCCTGCCTGTCGTTCCTCCTTGACGGTTCATCTCTTTCGAAAGATCTGTCTCGGTGACTAGGTCCTGGCTTTGGAAATCGCCCCCGATCGTTGAACCCACGATCTTGTTGCTGTCCTCTATCACGCTATCGTCAGCCCATTGTCCCTGGGAACTACTTCGCTCCCAAGACTGGTTTCGACTGTTTTCTCGCTGTTTGTTTATCTACTGACAATTGGTTCACAACTTTGGGGACAGCCCCCACTAAATCTTTTGTTTCATCCCGTCTTATTACCGCAAATTTCGGTGTTTGCTCTTCCTCCTCTATTCTTGTTTCGGCTTCTAGAAGCAGTGCTCGTTCCAAATCTGTTTCAATTTTTGTATCCTTGTCGCTGATTTTCTCTCTGAGATCTAACCTCACTTGACTATGGTTGATTCCCTCTAGGAATCCTCTCAGAACCAGATGGTCTCTGATAACCTGCGACTACGTTGGGTAAGCTTTCAAAGCCAACTGCCTTAAATCTCCCAGAAGATCTGTAAATTTCTCTCCTGGTTGCTGAACGCGGCAAGCTAGCCGTCTCCCGAAAAACGATCGTTTTTTCGCGTTCTCGAAAAGCTATAACGCATTTATTATAATTTTCTCTGGCAGATTGCGGTAGAGTGCGTTAGAACTCTATGGCAGATTTTTGTAGCTTGAGTGAAAAGTAATGCGGCCGTTCATCATCTTCGCGAGCCAGATCTCCTTCGATTTTTTTCCAGTTCTGTAGCTCCGCTGATAGCTCAAAATGCGTCACATAGCTTTCCAAGTCGTTTGAACCGGTAAACGCTTCCGGTAATAGCATTCTGGAGGTCGAGCCCGTTGTCATTTTACCCTTCCCCTACTTGTATTGTGCCCTTTTAAACTTTGCTTAGTTGATGAAAATAATAGTTGCTATAAAATATTACCCAGTAAATGGTCACTGGAAAGTTTTTTCTCTTTTTATCTTTTAATTTCTATAACACTCTTTTTATTTTACTGTTTAAAAACTTTTGGTTATAAAACCTAACGTTTGTTTCAATATGGTATTTCCTTTTTAGTTACATTTTTCTCTTAATTGTTAAAGAATTATTTTAATATAAATCTCGCTGATCTCTGATTTGAACTGTTTTATTGATGTTTATAATATTTGTTCTTCTAATTACGACAATTATGATATTAGATGCCTTAATTTTCTTTTACTTTCTCCTGCTTATTGTTACTTGATCAACTTTTTTTGTTTTTTTAAAATCAATGGTTGTTTCATAATGAGTCAATATATAACTTTCAGAGTACAAAACAAGGCAATTGTTTTAATTGATTTTACAACGCAATCATCCAGCAGTTTTCGTCCGATGATTATGCCGCTCGTTATCTACACGTCAGTTTAGCAACTAAGATCGAAAGAAAAAAACTTTTCCTATACTAACAAGACGAACGCAGTTGCAATCAGTTTCAATTATCAAGAACAACTAGAGAACACTCTTTATTTCTACTTTATTGGTATGATGCCCTCTTTCCACAAAAGGAATTTTCTCTCTTCATCAACGAGTAAAAGTTAGCCCCACGCGAGTAAATTCCCACTTGTGAAAACTGACTTCCTGCAACTGATTCCGCTGTGACTTCTACAACTGACTCCCACAAAATTTGGTGGAATCCCACATATTATGTTTTGTGTTTTTATCTCGAGATTATTTCGGTTCTAGAGTTCTCGGGTTAAAGTGCTTGTTATTTGCGTCTTCCTACCGACAAATATGTTAAATTTTTCAAAATGTTCAATTTTTTTAAAGTCTCTGTCGCCAGTGTAATATCCGTGCACTGTGTATGGTTACGGTTTGGGTTGGGTTTTTTTTTAAAAAACTTTAAACCTCGGGATTACTGATGAAAACTCTCTAAGTCTCAGTCTTTAATTTAATTATGAAGATGTAAATATTCAAACGGTTTAATACAGAGTTTGAATTATTGAACGGAAATACAAGAAATTTCAAAACATGAAATGATGTAAAGCTATTTAGAGAAGGACAGCTCAATTATATGAAACTGACTTTCGAGTATTGTCCTTGGTTTCGGTCCTATCAATGGTTGATTAACCTTTGGTCATTTTTATCCGTTTTCGTTAATATCTTTGGGATTTTATCATATTCATTTTCTACCGCACGGGTTTCTGTTAGTTACACTAACAGATAACAAGTTTACCTGCCTGACGAATTCCTTCTTAAACGAACATTCCTTGACGTCTCCAGTCAAGATGAAATTCCGTGATTTATGAAGCTTTCATTATATTGTTAAAATCCGGTTTACTCTTAGTAGCCATCTCGTTTTGTTCTCCCATTTATTACAAAAATTTTGAATAACGCTTTCAATGTGTATTTTATGAGCATGTCATACACTAAATTCTATGGTTTACTACATTTCGGAGCGGGGCCGACAGCTTAGTTAATTTTTTGGTTGAAGGAAAAGGAGTTCATTCTATGATTGATTTTTCTGGCGGATGATCTTAAGCTTAACAATTTGGGTTTTATCTTCTTCAATTTAACACTTTTTCAAGATTCTGGTCCGCATTTACATTTGAGTAATCATTATACAAATACATTAGGATTAACACAAGATAAAAAGAACTTCTTGGCGCGTGGTGGCACGTTCCAGACAAATCAAATGAATATAGAGAAGTCTACAATGTATAGAAATACCGGTTCGCACTATCACAAGTTGGTGCGTTATGGTTATATCAAATAACAGAAAATAGCTGAGTGGTTTTTATTGCAAATTTATTTGAAAAATTTACAGGATAATATTAAAGTAAATATACATCATCCTAACTTAATAAGGCATAAAATTCAAGTCTACATATGGCGTTGAGATTCTAGCCAATACAGCACTAACTAAGACAATCAGTAAATTGAGGGAGAAATTATATCCTTTATTATAAGGAACGTGTTTTAGGACGTTACACTACCCTCGTGGAATTTAAATTTTAGACAAAAATTTTGATAGAGTCCACAGATTAAAAAAAAGTTAAAAAGTAGCCACCCTTAATTTTCTGTTGCATTTTCATCCACGTCAATGTAATCCGTATTCAGGTTCTGTAGGAAAGTAAAATGCGCATGGGAGAAAAAAAGCAAGTCTATTTAGATGATTTGAATGATCGAATATTTTTTGAAGATGGGGGTATGCCAACTATTGAATGCACTGTAACGTGTTTGGCTATCAAGTTGGCATTTCTGGACAGAATCAAATCGTCTAGTTTTCCAATTCTGTCTTCAAAGATCATCAGTCTATTGTTTACTTCGTTAAGAATATGCGTCTTTCCGAAAATCGTCATGAGGTTTTTCTTTTTATGATCGATGGTTTGTATTTTAGCCTCTGAAAACACTGGTTCTAGGGGTACATTTTTAATCAGAAAATTTCATAAAGCTTGCTGTAATTCGCTGGAGGAATGTTATTTTGCGACAAAGGTACATAACCAAAATGTGAGGAAGACGGTTTCCAGTGAAGACTGTAATTGTGTGAATAAGAGAAAGCTTTATTGAAACATCAGATTCTAATTTCGCTTGAGATGTTGCATTTTGTGGATTGAAGTAAATGCTATTTTGTCTAATTTGGCTTGTTTAAGGGTGTCGGTTGTACTGAACAATTATATTTCAAAATGTTGAAATAGTTCAAGATTAGCATCTGTCTTTGACGTGAAGTTAATAAGTTTCTCAATTTCAGGTAATGATCAGATTTTGTGTTGAAGAGAGTCAGTAAATTTAATATCGATTCGAAAGGCTGGAAATGTTTGGCAGCTCGAGAGGTCCGGGCAGATTTTAATGTTTTTGCTGATTAGCTGAATTCCGCATTGGAAAGTTATTATACAAAGTCGGCATCCTTTTTTCTCTTCGCTTGTCGGCAGCAAGGCATTGTTCAAATTTTGTTCTCTCCACCTAAATGGTTTTGCACTCATGATTAGCCAAATAATCCGTAAACAAGATTTCTGACAATTTAAGGCGTTGGGAGCAATTTTTTCTGTTTGAATTACTGATAGTGTGAGAACTAACTTGGGAGTGGAAATAGAGTATTGCTTTGCAAGAGGATTGTGCTAGATGAGTCTACATAGTTTCGCAACATATATGACAAGTTGTAGGTCCTAGACAATTACCAAGTTGCTGTTGTGTCAGCGTAGTTGTTCCCATGAAATCCTGCAAAAATGCCAAATTCGATTATCAATTGAAGGGCTTCTTTGGGATCCTGTTGGGGCATTCTAATGGCATGAGCCCTGTAGATATTGAAGGACGTTTAACGGGATACAAGAAAAATTTTTCAAGTTAAAAGTCGTCCTTGTTCGACCGTGGCGATTTCATATACAAGTTTGGCATCATTAAATGACATAAGATCCTTCATAGATATTGCCAACGACAAATGATCAATTGAATGTTTCTGGCTATCCTGAACTGATAGTACATCTCGATCTACTAAAAGGCATTGTTAATCGTTTATCGAATAAGTTGGGTACGGAATTTAACAAAATTATACTTACGGCATACAAAACTGAAAGTCAATTTTTGATGTTGACGTAAAAAAATTATAACAATGAAGCTAAAGTGTCAAAATCAAAATTTAATTGTTGATTTGGGAAAAACATTTGTCTACAATCTCGTAGAAGATGAAAAATTTCTCATAAATACGGATACAAAAAGTGCTCTTGCAGCAACTGCGACGGCTGCTGCTATTTGTGCTGCTGTTTTTGTCTGTTTCTGTGTCCGTTTTCTTCTTCTGGGCTTAAAATTTTTGGGTTTTTGTTTCCCGTTTGTTTCACTTCGTTTTCTGCTGCTTTTGGTTCGCAAGTGTTCAGTGCTCAATCCCACGACATCCACGCCAAGTCCACTCAAGATCTTGGATTTCCACGATACCATTTCAAAGTCCACGCAAGATCTTGGATTCCTCAAGAACCACACGAGGGTTTCCAGGATATTGGCAGGAACTTGCGTGGTTTTCCAGGATTTACTTTTTTTAACAAATGCTTCAATTACATCCCAAAATCACTCAAAAAGACAAAATTTTGGTTCCATTGCCCTGGATCACAGTCAGAACTAAAAAAAAAAACATTTTTTTGGAGCCCACAGCAGCATTTACAAGATCTTACCAGCATCTTGACAAGAATTAGCGTGGTTTCTCAAGAATTATTTTTTCCTCTATTTGACCAATTCTTGTACCAAAAGTGTCAAATTCAGTCAAAGAAAGCAATTTCAGTTTGATGCTGTCAAGAATTGAAAATTTTTTTGAGCCCATAGCAGCATTTCCAAGATCTTGACAGGATCTTGAAGTGGTATCTCGAGATTTTGCGTGGTGTCTCAAGATTTCTTGTTCTTTTATGTTTGCCCAAAAGGTGCCTTACAGTGCCATTGCAACTCATAGAAAATAGTTTTAGTTTGACTATGACGCAAAAAATGCTTAAATGTTGAAAAAAATAATTATTTTTGAGTTCATGTCTGACCATCATATTTGTAATCTACGAAGCCCGAGTTAACCTAGCAACATAGATCTTACAAATTTCTCATTGGCAGGCTTCCAATGTATACATTTTTTGAAGCTGTGTTGAGGAGAATAGTTATCAGGAATCAGATAATGATTTTTGAGAGCATCCAATCTAAGTTCGGAAGGTTTATGAGATGAGTTAAATGACTCTGAGAAAAAAACTGGGCACACAGTTGACGACTGCGTCTACATTGTTGCTAGCTTTCATAGCATATGTTCAGTTTGTTTTTTAAACAAATTAGTATTGCTGAAAGGGAACTATGGATTTTTAAGTTATTAAACTTTTCTGAAAGCAAAATCTGCGATTCCCTGTAAAAGAGAATTCCTTTAGTAAGTACTTCACATTTGGTTGGTGTCTCCCTGTTGCTAATTTTAGAAAGTAAGAAGAAGAATGTAGACAGAACTGAACAAATTGGTGTTTCCATTGTTACAGAAGTTGGATGTACTGTAAATCGAAATTCAAATTAATTGACGTTCAATAGAGGTCACTAACGTCTGTGTTGTTCTACTAATATTTGATTTAGTTGTTGACATTACCAAAGTGAGTCGATGTTCTTTTTATGGTAAGTGTTTGCGCTAGCGTTTTATAAGTTGATTTCTAATTTTTGCGATGTGATGTTGATGCTTGATTTGTAAACAAACATAGTTTCTCCCAGCTGCACGGGTCGAGGAAGCGCTAAACCTGAGAAGGGGGCAAGTAATTATTTTTTTACGGCACAATTTCCCAGCAACACGAATCGAGTTTGCATCATTTGCGGCTAATAAGACTAAACATGTAGGGTCATTTTTCTCCGAGCTTTTCAGATCGTGATAAGTGTTTCAACATTACTGTGTTTCATTCTATTTTAACGTGTTGTTTCAATGGCAACTATTATTCCAAGTTTGATGTTTGGACTAAAACTCTTATTCCGGATTGTCAGAAAAAGATTCCTCAGGCAGAGTTTCCGGTTGTGGAAAAACACACGAATTCCTTGACCTTTTCATCGTTTGAATTTTGTTTGTTGTGGAGCCTTGTCGTCAATTCATTGTTGGCGTTCAAGTACAGTGCAAAATTTGTCGAATATTTGGCATAGTTGCTGATTGCATTCCGAGTTTGCCAATACTATCATTTGCTTTTTTGTTTTGGCATGATCTCAGTAATACAACTGATTCAATCTAGCATTGGAAAGACTTGCTGTGAGGTGATGAGTTTTTCCGTAACTGAGTGTGCTAATTTTAATTAATTTAGCTTTAATTTGCTTAGCTCGTTTTAGCGCCCTAACAGTTTTTAAGTAATTTCACTGTTGATTTTTCTTCAATTGCATGCGCTTCTCAGTTGAGAGTCTGCTTTAAGGTAATGCTTTGGCCTAAGTGTAATGCACGGGGTAATGCACGTCTTAATTTCTTTTGACACATTCAAGAACAAAATGGATGGTTTGGGATAAATTGAATGTGTCGCCCTAGTTATTTATTTCTTTATTAGCTCTCATGGAACGCAAGTGAGAAAACGAAAAGGACCCAACCTCTGCCTTTGACCGGGGTAACGAAACCGAGATGCAATCTCAGATCAAAAACACCAAAAAAATTAAGTTACACTGTTTTTTATCTTACCTTGACTTGTCTTCGGCATTCTTACCTTGATCCTGTTGACACTGCTCTTTGGTTTTCTCTTGAAATTTCTTGACAAAATGCTTGAAATCCTTAAGTTTTTCATTGACATCAATAAGAGTCAATATTTTATTTAAAAATTTGACAATCATCATGTACAATGCAACTGAAAGTTTTTCTTTTTGCAATTAAAATCATTTAAACTCACATAAAAAAACAAGGCAGTAAAAAAAGAACTTCTCAGAATATTGTATATCGGTTAAAACCAAAAATTTGGAAATTTCGTATTCCCGTTCTTTTTGATTTTCTTATTAAAGATTGTTGAATTTAGTTTTTTGAAGTTCTGAGTGACTTTCTACCGTTTCCGCAACACTTTTGGAACATTTCAACGCTTTGATTCGCTAAAATTTAAATTTCGAATTGAGCAACATGGCAGTTGTTGACTAGTTTTTATAACTTTATCAACTCCTAGCTACGGCTCTCATCGCGCGTGGTATTGTTCTGAAGTACGCTCCTTATAAAAGTGGATACATTTCCCCCTCTTTTTACTGATCGTCTTATTCAGAGCTATATTTGCGTTAATCTCAACGCCATTTATAGAATTGACTTTTCTGTCTTCCTGGGATGAGAAATTCTATATTTAATTTATTAAAGTCCTGTGGTTTTTCTCATTCATGTTTCCTAAAAAACCAGTGAGTTATATTTTGTTACTCGACTTACCTA
The DNA here is from genome assembly GCF_964194025.1 of Convolutriloba macropyga. NCBI lineage: Eukaryota > Metazoa > Xenacoelomorpha > Acoela > Convolutidae > Convolutriloba > Convolutriloba macropyga. Next base: position 31,989,829 of record NC_134472.1, read on the forward strand.
TAATGCAGAACTTTGTGACAGTGCTAACCGTTATTTACAATTACATAGTACACTTCTCTTTGTTCGTTTTACATGTCGGGCTCGTGCCAGCACGCGCCAGAAGTTCTATATATTTTCAGTTAATCTTGATGAATTTGTACGATGAATATACAAAAGTAAATACGGCCCTGGTGCTACCCAGTAAATTGAATTTAATACCACACTCAACATCGCCGCGGAACTTGCACACAACGGCATTAAGTGGAGGTTAAATCCGCCAAGTGCGCCACACCAAGTTTAGATCTGGATAGGTGGGTCCGTAGTTTTAAAAGGGGACTGTACAGCATCATCGGTACACGGGGCCTCACAGATGAGCTGTTGAACACTACTTTTTGTCTGGTTGATTACGCACTAAACTCACGTCTTTTTACGCCCGTAAGCGCCAAACCCATCCGACTTAGGCGCACTAACACAATCATTTTCTACTCGGTAACCCAGCAACCGGAATTCCGTCCCTCGCTGGCGTTGACGATTTCGATCATCTTAATCGGTACGCTCGTTGGCAGTCTTACGCCAATGCAATTTGGACACGTTGGATCAAGGAGTACGTACCTGCTGTGAACCGTTGATGTAAGTAGCAGACGCCTGCTGAGCAGCACCTCAAGGTCGGTGATTAAGTTTGGATTGTTGAAGAAAGCAAACCTAGGAGTTACTATCCAAATGCTCGTATTTTAAAAACTCCGATCCGGCTCTGACAGAGTTGCTTGCTCTGCCGCCGTACGCACGCCGTCCGGATCGCTCGTCCGCCCGCTCGTTAAACTTGTACCAATCCTCCCAACGTCTTCCTCCGGGCTGGAAAATGTTATCAAGTAAAATGAAAGGAATAAATCATATCATTAGATTTTCCACTAAGAATAACTTCTAAAATGGCTCAAAATTGTTTGCTTAGGATAATAATTTTCTGTTTTTTGATTAATTTGAATCGGCGACTGATCTGAGGTTAAGACCGGCTGAAAAATCAAGCGAGGTTTGTCAATTTTTTCTGAGGTGCATTTTTGACTTGATACGGTTGAATACAGTGGTCTTCGCTTGTGGATGTTAAAGTTGCTTATGTTAGTTGCTTTATATATAGCCGATAAAAAAACTTGTTGAATTTAAATTGTTTGCACCGATAGTCTGTATTCATCAGCTTTACCTTGGTTTTGGAAAAAGTATTAACATGAAGAAGAAACAAGCAAAATTGGCAAGTTAAAAATCATCCGACGAAAACTTTACTCTTAGATTGAAATAGTTTTTCTTTCATCCAGAAAATTCTCATTGTGTCGGCCATGCTCAGAAACAAAACTCAAGCTGCTCTGGCTCTGTTAATGTTTACGAAAAAAAACTTATTTGACAGAACTATGTTACTAAGTATTTAATTAATTCATCGAAAAACGTCACTTCATCAAATTCATTGCATTAAAATAGCTATTCAAAATCACATTACATTGTGACAGGAATGTAGACAGTTTATTCAACTAGTTCTTTAAATTACGTTTTTCTTTTAAATATTGCCTATTTATTCAATGCCAGTGTTATTAAAAACATTGCTGACACAGTTTTATCCTTCAGAAAAAGTTCCATTAATGTGATTTAACGCTCTTTTTTTACGGTATTTCCAAAACAGGAAACACATCTGCAGAAACAAACTTTACATTTTTTGATGGTCAATCATTCAGTATCTTTAATGTGGGATTTAACAAGGACTACAAAGACAGACTCATTGCAATAGTACCAGTTGGTGATCAGTATGATACCAAATTAGTAAATGGGCTCATTAAAATGGAAAAGCATCTCGACATAGAAAGACTGAGATTTCAATTTAATCTAGAGAGTGGAGAATAAAACAGAATTAAGTGATTCATAATACACCCAATATCGATGTCTTTCAAATAACTTTGTTTATATTTTACTGCAGCGTTTTTCAATTTCTTTATTATTGCTTATTATCTGATAACAACACTCTTTATCTACCTCTTTAAGACAGACAGTGCAATTACTTCTTCCTTCAAATTATCAAAAGTGAATGCATCAGAGACAAGTCTAAAAGAACTTGACAAAATGACAGCACACAGAGACACATACTCACAGAAAAAGAGAGAGAGAAACTGCTCAATTGGTGACGAAACAGAGTCTACCAGGAAACTATGAGTTAGAAAACACAAACTTTTGATGCTAAAATAAAATCACGTCTCACGACTTATATAAAAAATGCCTGTTTTTAAGAACTGCCGATGTTTGGATTATTTTATTGAATATGATTAAAAACAATATTGAGTATGAATCTGAATATTGAACATGATTTTGAAAATGAAGATTATGATGATGATTATGAATATAAATATGAATATTATTTGAGTATGATTTGAATATGATTTGAACATGATTTTAATATGATGATATTGAATACGATTGATTTAATAAAAAAGCCCCTCTTGTCATTTTCATTCTTTTTAGATTTTTAGGAAAAACTGAAGGTTTTTCTGCCACATCTGATCAGGAACTTTCGTACAAACAATAATTAATAATTTAAAAGCACTTGTCACATGTTAGATGCCGTTTAAAAGAATTTTAACCACAAATTATTTGTTGACAAAAATTGTGTTCACTACGGTGCCCACTAGAAATTTGACTGAAGCAAAATAAGGCAATAACTGATTTAGTTTTTTTGGGCTTCAAATTGGAAATCTCGGCTTGAAAAGTTTTTTCACGGTAAAACTCATTACTTTGATCACTCAAATAAGTATCAACAAGAATTGAATACGATTGAATTAATAAAAAGCCCCTCTTGTCATTTTCATTCTTTTTAGATTTTTAGGAAAAACTGAAGGTTTTTCTGCCACATCTTATCAGGAACTTTCGTACAAACAAGTAAGTATCAACAAGATTTGAGTCGAAAAAATTTTCTTTTCATTTGATTTCTCAGTAGAAGAGTGGGATTATCATGACATGACTGAAAACAAGAAAACTTTCAGGTGTCTTGCGGATTTTACCGAGACTCTCTACTGGGACTTGTAATTTTCCTACCCTAAAATCAAGCCAACCAATGTAGTTGTCTTGTACCCAGAGTTTTTGGTTGCAGATGACATAAATTTATTCCATTAACCAAAAATGACAATTTGGAAGTTTGCAAATTGAAACAACCAGCTTGAAGACGTGAAACATTCAAAACTTTCTTCATTTAATTTTCAAATCATTTAACGACAGAACAATTGACAGTTGCTGAAAAATTTGGTCTATCTATAGTACAAAAAAAGAAAGCGGGTAGAAAAATGAGAGCACAAGAGATAAAGCAATGAAAGTTTTCTCATTCGGTGATACATTAGTTGCCAAATTTCATATAAAACTAAGGCTGTTTTGTACAAAACCGTTGTTTGCTGTCACTTGGGCTTGCATTTGCTTGATCAAACTATACCTGAAGTTTAAATTTGGATAGAAAAATGAGAAGCCGAATGGAAAAAAAATGAAAGTTTTTTTTGTCTAATTCGAAGATATATTGGATGCCAAATTTCACTTCAGGCTAAAGTAATTTTGAATAAATACTTTACCTGCCCGACATTTATGTTTGCATCTAATTGCTGATAGTTAAGGCCATTCATGACAGATCTACTAAAAAGCGGTTTTTTGAAATTCAAAAAACCGGTGACTCGGAAGTTCAAAAAATCCGAGAAAAAATCTGGAAACTTGATTGATACCAGCATCATATTAATGTTGATAGATTCGAAGTTATGCATTGGGTGTACTAATATTGTTGTATTCTTATTTAGTCGTCAGACAATTTATGTAATCACATCAATTTGCCTACTGAATTTAATTATTGAAAACAATTTCTTTAAATGTATTTGCACAAGCGAGGTTATTTATCACCCTTGCAAAATTATTAACTAAAATACTGGGTTACAGTAAATTGGAACATTGCGCTCATTTTTTTTGCGCATCCAGTGTGGTCATCCGTGACAAAGCACACCCTGAGACATTCTTCAGTCAACATCACCAAGTTGTTCAAAAGTCGTCTCCGTCAAATATTTCAAATATTTCATAATCAAATATGTCTAAGACTTTGCTTTCATACCATCTTTTTAGCATTGGTTCTACATGCAGTGCCATAAAAATTTTAACGTGAATACTTACACAGCGGTTCAAGCCGCATAAAACTCCAGGCTTCTCAAGGAGCTCGATCAAAGGAACATCGGGGACGAAGTGTCTGACCCCTGAGCAGACAAAGTCAACAATACGCTCCTTTGGAGGTGCAACCCTAGCAGACTTGAGAAGAGCCGTTCATCAATATCGAACAAAAAAAATCACATTATAACTGTAATAGCTCATTTTTGTGATTATGGCGCAAATGCAAATGCTTCTTTGTAAAATTGGAGAAAGTTATATAATGAAATATTTCATTGATTTTGCTTTCCTGCCACTTCCGTTCCAAAATCTATTGTTCCAAAAATAAATGTTCTAAAAACAATCACATTAAGATTCTAATTTGAGCCCTGTGAAAACATTAATAGTTTTATTTATCAGATCATTGATTTTATGTCTGCATTTTTCAATCCACCATTTAACCACTTCTGTAGCAATGATATAAATTTCATTTTAACCCTTAATTATATGTTTGCTCGCTAATTAACCAATATTTTTGAATTCTTAACTCAGTAAATAAATATTTGTTTACCAACTATATGCTCCCTTACTTTTGTCCTTTACACAAAGGTGCAAGCTGTAAAAAATTGTCATATCATCCAGAGGTGGAGGTGTTTGGCGACAATCTTGTTCCACTTATCCGCACGCTAAATGTAGAGCACTCAACGCTAGGCGGTAACATCATAAAAACTTTGACTGCATAAGCAGCTACACGAAAGCAATTCTAACCACCTCAGATAGAAGAAGTCAAATTCTTGCAGCTGATGAGAGCCAGAAATCTCAAGCTTCTAGGAAACATAGTCAGGAAAGATAAACCGAAGCATCTGTCCTATCACCCTTCCACCCTTCAGAAATTTGCCATGAAATCTCATTAAAATTTTGGTCTTTCCAGTAAAACTTTGAGATTTCAATTTAATCTAGAGAGTGGAGAATATAACAGAATTAAGCAATTCATAATACACCCAATATCGATGTCTTTCAAATAACTTTGTTTATATTTTACTGCAGCGTTTTTCAATTTCTTTTTTATTGCTTATTATCTGATAACAACACTCTTTATCTACCTCTTTAAGACAGACAGTGCAATTACTTCTTCCTTCAAATTATCAAAAGTGAATGCATCAGAGACAAGCCTAAAAGAACTTGACAAAATGACAGCACACAGAGACACATACTCACAGAAAAAGAGAGAGAGAAACTGCTCAATTGGTGACGAAACAGAGTCTACCAGGAAACTATGAGTTAGAAAACACAAACTTTTGATGCTAAAATAAAATCACGTCTCACGACTTATATAAAAACTGCCTGTTTTTAAGAACTGCCGATGTGCGGATTATTTTATTGAATATGATTAAAAACAATATTGAGTATGAATCTGAATATTGAACATGATTTTGAAAATGAAGATGATGATGATTATGAATATAAATATGAATATTATTTGAGTATGATTTGAGTATGATTTGAACATGATTTTAATATGATGATATTGAATACGATTGAATTAATAAAAAGCCCCTCTTGTCATTTTCATTCTTTTTAGATTTTTAGGAAAAACTGAAGGTTTTTCTGCCACATCTTATCAGGAACTTTCGTACAAGCAAGTAAGTATCAACAAGATTTGAGTTGAAAAAATTTTCTTTTCATTTGATTTCTCAGTAGAAGAGTGGGATTATCATGACATGACTGAAAACAAGAAAACTTTCAGGTGTCTTGCGGATTTTACCGAGACTCTCTACTGGGACTTGTAATTTTCCTACCCTAAAATCAAGCCAACCAATGTAGTTGTCTTGTACCCAGAGTTTTTGGTTGCAGATGACATAAATTTATTCCATTAACCAAAAATGACAATTTGGAAGTTTGCAAATTGAAACAACCAGCTTGAAGACATGAAACATTCAAAACTTTCTTCATTTAATTTTCAAATCTTTTAACGACAGAACAATTGACTGTTGCTGAAAAATTTGGTCTATCTATAGTACAAAAAATGAAAAAGGGTAGAAAAATGAGAGCACAAGAGATAAAGCAATGAAAGTTTTCTCATTCGCTGATACATTAGTTGCCAAATTTCATATAAAACTGAGGCTGTTTTGTACAAAACCGTTGTTTGCTGTCACTTGGGCTTGCATTTGCTTGATCAAACTATACCTGAAGTTTAAATTTGGATAGAAAAATGAGAAGCCGAATGGAAAAAAATGAAAGTTTTTTTTGTCTAATTCGAAGATATATTGGATGCCAAATTTCACTTCAGGCTAGAGTAATTTTGAATAAATACTTTACTTGCCGGACATTTATGTTTGCATCTAATTGCTGATAGTTAAGGCCATTCATGAAAGATCTACTAAAAAGCGGTTTTTTGAAATTCAAAAAACCGGTGACTCGGAAGTTCAAAAAATCCGAGAAAAAATCTGGAAACTTGATTGCTACCAGCATCATATTAATGTTGATAGATTCGAAGTTATGCATTGGGTGTATTAATATTGTTGTATTCTTATTTAATTGTCAGACAATTTATGTAATCACATCAGTTTGCCTACTGGTTATTTATCACCCTTGCAAAATTATTAACTAAAATACTGGGTTACAGTAAATTGGAACATTGCGCTCATTTTTTTTGCGCATCCAGTGTGGTCATCCGTGACAAAGCACACCCTGAGACATTCTTCAGTCAACATCACCAAGTTGTTCAAAAGTCGTCTCCGTCAAATATTTCAAATATTTCATAATCAAATATGTCTAAGACTTTGCTTTCATACCATCTTTTTAGCATTGGTTCTACATGCAGTGCCAAAAAAATTTTAGCGTGAATACTGACACAGCGGTTCAAGCCGCATAAAACTCCAGGCTTCTCAAGGAGCTCGATCAAAGGAACATCGGGGAAGAAGTGTCTGACCCCTGAGCAGACAAAGTCGACAATACGCTCCTTTGGAGGTGCAACCCTAGCAGACTTGAGAAGAGCCGTTCATCAATATCGAACAAAAAAAATCACATCATAACTGTAATAGCTCATTTTTGTGATTATGGCGCAAATGCAAATGTTTCTTTGTAACATTGGAGAAAGCTTTATAATAAAATATTTCATTGATTTTGCTTTCCTGCCACTTCCGTTCCACAATCTATTGTTCCAAAAATAAATGTTCTAAAAACAATCACATTAAGATTCTAAATTGAGCCCTGTGAAAACATTAATAGGTTTATTTATCAGATCATTGATTTTATGTCTGCATTTTTCAATCCACCATTTAACCACTTCTGTAGCAATGATATAAATTTCATTTTAACCCTTAATTATATGTTTGCTCGCTAATTAACCAATATGTTTGAATTCTCAACTCAGTAAATAAATATTTGTTTACCAACTATATGCTCCCTTACTTTTGTCCTTTACACAAAGGTGCAAGCTGTAACACCGCTCAAAATTGTCATATCATCCAGAGGTGGAGGTGTTTGGCGACAATCTTGTTCCACTTATCCGCACGCTAAATGTAGAGCACTCAACGCTAGGCAGTAACATCATAAAAACTTTGACTGCATAAGCTGCTACACGAAAGCAACTCTAACCACCTCAGATAGAAAAAGTCAAATTCTTGCAGCTGATGAGAGCCAGAAATCTCAAGCTTCTAGGAAACCTAGTCAGGAAAGATAAACCGAAGCATCTGTCCTATCACCCTTCCACCCTTCAGAATTTTGCCATGAAACCACATTAAAATTTTGGTCTTTCCACTCTTGGGGCCAACAAATGGCGAAGACTTCTGTTCTCCTTCAATGCATATTAGTCTGATCCACTCAAAAACATAGCCCCAGTGTACAATGTATAGAAAATGGAGAAACAATTAGCTTTATGGCTTCTGAGTAAATTGATATTTTTCTCTCTTACAACCCCTAAAATTTAAGCCCAGATGAGAAGAATGTGCGAAGTCAATCAACGAATAACAATAACCGAACCAAAATCAAGAATCGTGCTTATCTTAAAGAAGACCAAAATGTCTTGACGCTCAGGAGAGTGGCCTAGACATCAATAAGACTGATAGAGCGTCTTGAAAAGATCAAACACTTAGTTCAATTTTTACATCCCTTCTACCTATCATTTCCAAAGCCGGACCGAGGCAACAAGAAATCGTGTCGGAAAAACGGTAGTTGATGTCTTACGTGAGAAATGATCAAAACCACGCAAAGCAAACTTGAGTTACCTAGTCGGCAATGACTATCCAAACGTCTTGTCCAACCATCAATCCACACTCGAGAGTTTCTGCTACGAGAAGGCGTACAAGCTATCGCCATTCCAGCGTATGTGCCAACGAATGGCAAAAGCTTCTGATCTCCGTCATGTCAACTTCATCTGATCCATTTTCCTGATAATTCATGTCTGCTGATAGCTCTTGATAAATACCCCAGTGCAAAACTGATTAAAAGAGACGTTGTCACGAATAATTTGATGTGGAGGTCGAAGTACTTGTTGTTATCCTTGTTCCACATATCAGCACTTCAATTATAATGCACTCAATGCAAGGCGGTAAGAGAACAAAAATATCAATATCGAACAAAAAAAATCACATCATAACTGTAATAGCTCATTTTTGTGATTATGGCGCAAGTGCAAATATTTCTTTGTAAAATTGGAGAAAGTTTTATAATAAAATATTTCATTGATTTTGCTTTCCTGCCACTTCCGTTCCACAATCTTTTGTTCCAAAAATAAATGTTCTAAAAACAATCACATTAAGATTCTAATTTGAGCCCTGTGAAAACATTAATAGTTTTATTTATCAGATCATTGATTTTATGTCTGTATTTTTCAATCCACCATTTAACCACTTCTGTAGCAATGATATAAATTTCATTTTAACCCTTAATTATATGTTTGCTCGCTATTTAACCAATATGTTTGAATTCTCAACTCAGTAAATAAATATTTGTTTACCAACTATATGCTCCCTTACTTTTGTCCTTTACACAAAGGTGCAAACTGTAACACCGCTCAAAATTGTCATATCATCCAGAGGTGGAGGTGTTTGGCGACAATCTTGTTCCACTTATCCGCACGCTAAATGTAGAGCACTCAACGCTAGGCGGTAACATCATAAAAACTTTGACTGCATAAGCTGCTACACGAAAGCAACTCTAACCACCTCAGATAGAAAAAGTCAAATTCTTGCAGCTGATGAGAGCCAGAAATCTCAAGCTTCTAGGAAACCTAGTCAGGAAAGATAAACCGAAGCATCTGTCCTATCACCCTTCCACCCTTCAGAATTTTGCTATGAAACCACATTAAAATTTTGTCTTTCCAGTCTTGGGGCCAACAAATGGCGAAAACTTCTGTTCTCCTTCAATGCATATTAGTCTGATCCACTCAAAAACATAGCCCCAGTGTACAATGTATAGAAAATGGAGAAACAATTAGCTTTATGGCTTCTGAGTAAATTGATATTTTTCTCTCTTACAACCCCTAAAATTTAAGGCCAGATGAGAAGAATGTGCGAAGTCAATCAACGAATAACAATAACCGAACCAAAATAAAGAACCGTGCTTATCTTAAAGAAGACCGAAACATCTTGACGCTCAGGCTCAGGAGAGTGGCCTAGACATCAATAAGACTGATAGAGCGTCTTGAAAAGATCAAACACTTAGTTCAATTTTTACATCCCTTCTACCTATCATTTCCAAAGCCGGACCGAGGCAACAACAAATCGTGTCGGAAAAACGGTAGTTGATGTCTTACGTGAGAAATAATCAAAACCACGAAAAGCAAACTTGAGTTACCTAGTCGGCAATGACTATCCGAACGTCTTGTCCAACCATCAATCCACACTCGAGAGTTTCTGCTACGAGAAGGCGTACAAGCTATCGCCTTTCCAGCGTATGTGCCAACGAATGGCAAAAGCTTCTGATCTCCGTCATGTCAACTTCATGTGATCCATTTTCCTGATAATTCATGTCTGCTGATAGCTCTTGATAAATACCCCAGTGCAAAACTGATTAGAAGAGACGTTGTCACGAATAATTTGATGTGGAGGTCGAAGTACTTGTTGTTATCCTTGTTCCACATATCAGCACTTCAATTATAATGCACTCAATGCAAGGCGGTAAGAGCATAAAAAGTTGCATAAGTTGCGATACAAACTCTATCATTACTTCAAACCTGAATTTGCCTTTAGAAACACAAGGAATCAAAAAATGTTCTGTCTATCGTTCCGATGTGTTTTTTAATCGAGAGTTATCAAATGTTTGCTTAACAAACATACAGTACTATCTCATTAAGGTACCTAGGCAGGTGGATGTATGGGATTGCAATTAATTGGGATTCCCCTAATTGAACTTCTTGACAATTTTTTTGTTATTCAAAAGTGGTATGTGGACTCCATTTGCTCTACTGAAAAACTGAAACAGTTTTCTGCCTGGTTGGAAAAACTTGCTTTGTTTTTGATGATCATCATAAAAAGTGCAATGTTATTAACAAAACGTCATTTTGAAAAACACCGTAGACTTTTGTTCGTGAGGAATTGAAACTAGTTAATGGTTGCAGACTATCAGGTAGTTTTATAGGTTCTGATAATGCAAAAAAAACATGAATTTGTAAAGAGATCAAAATGACACTAGAAAAGCCTCCATTCCACGGCAACTTTTCAATTGAAAGTGCTAATGAAATCATTAGTTTCATGGCTTCAATATCAACTCATCGTCCTAATTTTTTTTAACGCTAACATTTGAAAACTAATAAAGAGACTGCAATATCAATCAATATTCCTCCTTCGAGAGTACCGAAACACATTTTGCTGACATTAAAGGATAGTGATGTCAATAGTCGTATGACTGAAGAACGTTTTCAAGAGTACGAATGATAGGATTTTCTTTTTATCCGTTATCTCTACGCTCCCCGACGCCGAATTAAAGATACGTCACATGTATGTGAAAAACAAAAGAAAAACAAGCTTGATATAAAATGGAAGGAGATGGCAGTCAAATCAGAAAAAGATTTGCTCACTTGACTTAGCTTGTGAAAAAGGAGCACGAAATTGAATGAACGCTATGCCATTGAAGCTATACATTTTTTAAACAACGGAAGACTGTTGTTGAGGAAGGGAGCCTGTCGTTTCGACTCATCTACCTTTTTCATTAATTCTTTGTTTTAAAGAGTGTTCTAGATTTTTGTTGTCTTGTAATATCTTCGTTTTATTAAGATTTGAACAATACGAACGGCTTTATGAAAACGTAGTGCTGGGAGAGCCCTAGACTAGCCAATATTAAGTTTTTGTGCGGGCTTTTTTTAATCTAGTTTTTTTTTAAATCCTAAGCATCTTAATATGGCAGGAAATATTAACTAGGAGAATATGTGTTCTTAATTGGACAAAATTTTGGCTTCAATGCGTCCTCAGTATTTCGTAAAGGACCCCTTATTTCTGTTCCGCGGTCTCCGTGATAATTGATAATTAACATAGCAATAGTAGTAGTAATAGTAATAGTAGTAGTAGTAGTAGTAGTAGTAGTAGTAGTAGTAGTAGTAGTAGTAGTAGTAGTAGTAGTAGTAGTAGTAGTAGTAGTAGTAGTAGTAGTAGTAGTAGTAGTAGTAGTAGTAGTAGTAGTAGTAGTAGTAGTAGTAGTAGTAGTAGTAGTAGTAGTGGTAGCCAAACTTGAATATGGACCAAAATTCACCCATATTCAAGTTTGGCCCCGTTTTTCCCTTTACCCATATTTTTGTGACCAAATTCAAGCTGTGAACCCGTACCCAGATTAGAGTTGAACTTGACCATATTCAAGTTCCAATTTGAGGACCATATTAAAGTTTGGCCGGACACCCATTTTCATTTGAATTCAACTGACTAGAAAAACAAAAACTTGAATATGGTCAAGGAGTGCCATGTACCCCATATTATTACCAAAAACCTCAAAACGGCAGTGACAGAGCAAAAATTGCTTGCAGGAATAAAAAAAATGAACACACGCTTTAATAATCAAGAAAATTGATAAAAACCTGTTGAATCATTAAGTGTAACGGAACAGAAAATAGCTGCAGGATCTCAATAAGAACTAATATTATTCTAATCCTCATTACAAATGAACTCCAATTGAGAAACCCCGTTCTGCAGACAATATTTTTTTAATATACAGACTGTATTAGGCAATATAAGTTTCGAAGGTTCAAAAATATTAAGACAAGTCTACGTCATAAAACCCTTTTCTTGGGTTTGGGGGGGGGGGGGGCACTTCGAGCCTGAGCCTAAGCCTCAGTCTCGAAGTGTCCCCCTTATTTTTTTTGGTCCCACAGACAATGCGCGTTTATGATCGTCATTTTTGACCTGACTTTTGCCAGTCTTGCACTTGGTGTTGTGTCAAAAACTGGAAGTTTGTTTGATTTCCTTAAGTTAAATTTAGCTTCTTGACACTAAGAAGTTGTGGTTTTTACTTTCGGTGGTCCAAATTGTCAACGGATGGAGCCGCTGTGTGACCAACGAAGTCCCTTTTGTATACACACTAGGAAATGCAGACGTATCTATCAAAGTTAAATTTGAGAATGGAAAAAATTGAGAAAAAAATTTGATTCATACATTTTTTTTACTTAGAAACTGTAATCCTCATTACAAATGAACTCCAATTGAGAAATCCCGTTCTGCAGACAATATTGTATTAATATACAGACTCTATTAGGCAATATAAGTTTCGAAGCTTCAAAAATCTTAAGACAAGTCTACATCTTAAAACTCTTTTCTTGGGTTGGGGGGGGGGTGAGGGTGAGGGGGGGGGGGGGGGCACTTCGAGCCTCAGCCTAAGCTTCAGGCTCGAAGTGTCCCCCCTATTTTTTTGGCCCCACAGACAATGCACGTTTATGATCGTCATTTTTGACCTGACTTTTGCCAGTCTTGTACTTGGTGTTGTGTCAAAAACTGGAAATTTGTTTGATTTCCTTAAGTTAAATTTAGCTTCTTGACACTAAGAAGTTGTGTTTTTTTTACTTTCGGTGGTCCAAATTGTTAACGGATGGAGCCGCTGTGTGACCAACGAAGTCCCTTTTGTATACACACTAGGAAATGCAGACGTATCTATCAAAGTTAAATTCGAGAATGGAAAGGATTGAGAAAAAAATTTGTTTCATACATTTTTTTTTACTTAGAAACTGTAATCCTCATCACAAATGAACTCCAATTGAGAAACCCCGTTCTGCAGACAATATTAGTTAAATATAAAGACTGTATTAGGCAATATAAGTTTCGAAGGTTCAAAAAATATTAAGACAATTCTACGTCTTAAAACTCTTTTCTTGGGTTGGGGGGGTGAGGGGGGCACTTCGAGCCTGAGCCTAAGCTTCAAGCTCGAAGTGCCCCCCTGTTTTTTTGGCCCCACAGACAATACGCATTCATGATTGTCATTTTTGACCTGACTTTTGCCAGTCTTGCACTTGGTGTTGTGTCAAAAACTTGAAATTTGTTTGGTTTCTTTAAGTTAAATTTAGTTTCTTGACACTAAGGTGTTGTTTTTTTTTTACTTTCGTTGGTCCAAATTGTTAACGGATGGAGCCGCTGTGTGACCAACGAAGTCCCTTTTGTATACACACTAGGAAATGCAGACGTATCTATCAAAGTTAAATTTGAGAATGGAAAAAATTGAGAAAAAAATTTGTTTCATACACTTTTTTTTACTTAGAAACTGTAATCCTCATTACAAATGAACTCCAATTGAGAAACCCCATTCTGCAGACAATATTGGTTAAATATAAAGACTGTATTAGGCGATATAAGTTTCGAAGGTTCAAAAAAATTAAGACAAGTCTACGTCTTAAAACTCTTTTCTTGGGTCAAAATTCTTTTTTTATCCAAATAAATATCTACGAAACATGAAAGTGAGCAATTTTTACGTGCTCAAAACTCTCTGTCCAATTTCTGTTATTTTCCTTTTAATTAAACTTGTTCAGAGGCGTCATACTTCATCAGAACTCTGCTGACACGTAGTACAGATTTCAATTGAGTTCGAGAAATTTTTCTCTACCCATATTCAAGTTTCCTTGTCATCTGAAAACTTTGCACTGAACACCTATAATTTTTGTTTCTCAGCAAAAATTTTCAATTGCAGAGATTCCTTTGTGGTGGAATTGGGAGCCATGCTCGTTTGGTGACTTAAATTTTTGTCTTTAACGTGAAATCAAGGGCAATTTTTTTGGCTCAAAAGTAACCGTTTGCAAAATTTTTCAGATTTTTCAATTTTTATTTTAATTTTAGGATGTCATTACTGCATGACTTCTGAGAATAGACTAATTAAAATCCATAACACATCAAACAGTTGTTATAGGAGCCAAAGAACTATTGGAAAAAAGACACTTTTTCTTTCTTTGACAAATTGCTTTCTTTGAATTTTTAATATATTAACCGTTTCACTATTGTCAATCTTTTTTTTCGCGGCCAATTTTCCTCTGATACTCAAACGATGTTCCAGAATTAAAATAATTTATGATTGTAGTTCATTTGGCAACATTTTGGAACATAGGCTTTTCTGGCCATGTTAGCGTTCGAATAGTCCGCCCTTATTAGAGTTGCAATAAAAGCACAGAAACGCACCGTTTTTGAAACTTTGGTAAATTAAACTTAATCTATAGTCAAAAAATTACCTAACTGTAGAAAAAAAACTTTGAACCTGGTGGAAAACCATGTTTTAGGATGAAAAGTTCTACTTTTTCTACTTTTTCGACACACTCTAAATTTTACCTCAAATTATTGACTATAAAAATCGTAATTGAGAAATTTTTTATTTGGTGGCAACCAGCTGTTAAAACTCTCTTGGTTCCTATTAATTTTTTTACCATTTGGACGTTTTTAAACGATTCATACTTGATTGCAACTCTGATGACACTTCATTTGAGTTGGATAAATTGTTTCTTACCCATATTCAAGTTTCCTTGTCATCTGAAAACTCTGCACTGAACACTTAAAATTTTTGTTTCCCAGTAAATCAACTATTTTTGCAGAGACTTCTTTTCGGTGCTAATGGAAGCCATGCTCGTTTCAAGACATTAAGTTTTGTCTTTAACGAGAAAATGGTGGCATTTTTTTTGGCTTAAAAATAAAAGTTTGCGAAAGTGTTAAGTTTTTTTTCACTTTTTATGTTAAAATTAAGATGTTAGTACTGCACAATTTCCAAAAGTAGACTAACTAAGATCAAAAACACATCAAACAGTTGTTATATGGGCCAAACAATTATTGAAAAAAAACACTTTTTCTTTCTTTGACAATATGCTTCCATTAGATTTTTATTAAATTAACCGTTTCACTGTTGTCAATCGCTTTTTTTTCGTGGCCAATTAGCCTCTGATACTTGAACGATGTTCCAGAAATAAAATATTTTATGATTGTAGTTTATTTGGCAACATTTTGGAACATAGGCTTTTCTGGCCATGTTAGCGTTCGAATAGTCCGCCCTTAAAAAAGCACAGAAACGCACTGTTTTCAAAACTTTGGTAATTTAAACTTAATCTATAGTAAAAAAATTACCTAACAGTAGGAAAAAAACTTTGAACCTGGTGGAAAAACATGTTTTAGGATGAAAAGTTAAGCCGACTTTCGGTCGGTCCGTTCTACTTTTTCAACACACTCTAAATTTTACCTCATATTATTGACTATAAAAATCGTAATTGAGAAATTTTTTACGCGGTGACAACCAACTGTTCAAACTCTCTTGGTTCCTATTAATTTTTCTACCATTTGGACGTTTTTAAACGATTCATACTTGATTGCAACTCTGATGACACTTCATTTGAGTTGGATAAAACTTTTCTTACCCATATTCAAGTTTCCTTGTCATCTGAAAAATCTGCACTGAACACCTATAATTTTTGTTTCCCAGTATATCACTTCTTTTGCAGAGACTTCTTTTCGGTGCTAATGGGAGCCATGCTCGTTTCAAGACTTTAAGTTTTGTATTTAACGAGAAAATGGTGGCATTTTTTGGCTTAAAAATAAAAGTTTGCGAAAGTGTTAAGTTTTTTTTCACTTTTTATGTTAAAATTAAGATGTTATTACTGCATGACTTCCAAAAGTAGAATAAATAAAATCAAAAACCCGTCAAACAGTTGTTATAGAAGCCAAACAATTATTGGAAAAAGACACTTTTTCTTTTTTTGACAATATGCTTCCATTAGATTTTTGTTAAATTAACCGTTTCATTGTTGTCAATCGCTTTTTTTTCGTGGCCTATTAGCCTCTGATACTTGAACGATGTTTCAGAAACAAAATATTTTATGATTGTAGTTTATTTGGCAACATTTTGGAACATAGGCTTTTCTGGCCATGTTAGCGTTCGAATAGTCCGCCCTTATTAGAGTTGCAAAAAAAAAGCACAGAAACGCACTGTTTTCGAAACTTTGGTAATTTAAACTTAATCTATAGTCAAAAAATTACCTAACTGTAGAGAAAAAACTTTGAACCTGGTGGAAAAACATGTTTTAGGATGAAAAATTAAGCCGACTTTCGGTCGGCTCCGTTCTATTTTTTCAACGCACTCTAAATTTTACCTCAAATTATTGACTATAAAAATCGTAATTTAGAAATTTTTTACGCGGTGGCAACCAGCTGTTCAAACTCTCTTGGTTCCTATTAATTTTTCTACCATTTGGACGTTTTTAAACGATTCATACTTGATTGCAACTCTGATGACACTTCATTTGAGTTGGATAAATTTTTTCTTACCCATTTTCAAGTTTTCGACAAGAGAATTTCGGATGACCGAAATGACTCGTAAGATGAATTTTTATGCAAAAACTATCAAGAGAGAATTCTAGAAAACAATCATAGAAACTTTTAACAAGTGTGAAGATTGCGTGGAAAGTGAAACACAATCAACTATACGCACTTGAAAAATGAGCAAAAACTTCCAATTTGGAATTGTTCTAGACACTAAATTGGTTTTTTTTGAACAAATATGCAAACAAAAAATATTGAGATCTGTATTTTATTGCATTGAGAGTTCATTTTGATAATTTTTAATAAACTGGGATGCAAGATTTTGGAATGGCCGCGTTTTTGCATTTTTTCACAACAATCTTGTTTTCTTTCAATGTTTTCGAAGCCCGCAAAAAAGATTTATATTTCTTCTAAAATATGGCCCTTTTGGTTCCCTCCTAGATAATATCTTTGGATACCCGGAACATCAAACAATATCAGGAAAAAAACATTGTGTAAAAAATTATGCCAAAGCGGCCAAGAGATAGATTTTAGCTGGTACCCATATTTCGGAGCTAATTTTTTGACACGATTTTTCTCGCTTTCTAGGCAATGTTGGAATTTCTGATTTTGGGATTGTTGTTGTAGTACTAAAATATGCCCACATGCCAAATTTCAGGTTTATTCGATCATTTTTCAACTTTTGCCTTTCTTTGATTCTTGTGACTTCATCGCGCACTCGATTAGGTCAACCCAAAATAATAAACCTAAATTTGAGTCGTTTCTGAGAATCATTTGAAGCAACTTCATAAGAACAAAAAGTCGACAACTTAGTCATACAGGACAGGAACAGAAAGAAAATTTTGAAAAAAGTTATTTTTCGTGGAGAAATTACGTTTTAATGTGCCCTTACTGTTTGGCCGCGAAAAAAATCCTACTCCTATAGATCAATATCTGAACAAATATTGCACCTAGAGGGATTTAAAAAAATGTTCCGAAAACTAGAGTTCATTTTCTGACTCCCTATGTAATAAAAATAGGGTTTCATATAGTGGAAGACCAAAAAAAAACAGCTTTGAACAAAAAATGAATTTAAATTTCAAGTAACAATAACTGCTCAAGTATTGATGGGTTTTTAGGGCCATTTCCGTCATTAGCTAATTTGCCATCGAATTCATCAACAAATGTGTATATTTGAACGTAATAATCAAAATTCGCCGGCTGCAGACGATTTTTAGAATCCGGGGACGCCCTACCCAAATTCAAGTTGGCTGCAGTAGTAGTAGTACTAGTAGTAGTAGTAGTAGTAGTAGTAGTAGTAGTAGTAGTAGTAGTAGTAGTAGTAGTAGTAGTAGTAGTAGTAGTAGTAGTAGTAGTAGTAGTAGTAGTAGTAGTAGTAGTAGTGGGGGACAAAATCCAACCTCACCTCCACGTGGTGTCCCCTGGGGGTAGGTCATGTGCTGCGGCTCTACGCTCACATGGTCGAGCTAACGAGGCACTGGTCTTCTAGTTTGTGGCGCAACTAGTCGTATCTCAGCCTTCAAACACCAAAGCAATGAGTACAATCAACCATGGCCCCGAGTCCCGGGTAAGGGGTGCTAAGAATCTCCCGAGGAACCAACTCAGAATTGCAACTTTAAACGTCAGAACACTGACCCAAGCCGGATCTCTAGAGGCTTTGAAAATGGATCTGGCGCGATACAAGTTGGATATTCTGGGAGTGCAGGAGACGAGATTGCAGGAGCAAGAAATTGATCTCGGAGACCACAAGCTCTACCTGTCTGACTCGTGGTTGTCTGGTGTAAAGTCGAGACAAGGAGGAGTGGGCGTTGCTGTAAAGAAGTCATTGATAAACAGCATCGTAGAACAAGTGGCTCTAAGTGAACGTATTTGCTACGTCAAGTTCGCGGCTCAGAGGAGAGCCAATCTAGCTGTTGTTGTCTGCTACGCACCTACGAATGAAGCTAGTCTCCAAGAGAAGGATTTGTTTTGGAGTCAACTTTCAGACCTAGTTTCCAGTTTCAAACACATTCGTATTTGTGTCATCGGTGACCTCAATGCAGAGCCTGGACACCAGTTGAATGACACCATGAGCTGCAGAGGCCCGTTTGGAATGGGTGAAGAAAATGAAAACTCTGAAAAGTTGTTATCATTTTGCACTTCACACAAATTGCTCGTAGGTGGTACATGGTTCCAGCATCGACAAGTGCATTGGTACACCTTCAACCCTCCCGATCCGAGTTGTCGAAAAAAGATGCTGGATCACATTCTGTTTGCAGAGAGATACAGAGGATGTCTGACGAATGTGAGGTCCAGAAGAGGGAAAACCACAATTACCGATCACGAACTGGTCATTGCGGAAGTATCTATGAAACTTTTGTCTAAAAAGTCATGCTTCACGCCCAGAATCAGTTCTGCAAAGCTGCAAGATGAAACAACGCGTGACTTATTCACGCAGGAGGTCAAGTTACATCTTGATAAGAGCGGCGATTTCGAGAATACAGAGCAGTCTTGGGACAATTTTCGAAAAGCCCTGAACCAAGCAGCAGTGAAATGCCTCCTTCCGGACAAGCGAGTGAACAAACCTTGGATTTCTCCAGATTCTCTGGAACTTATCCGGAAACGAGCCGATCTACAGTTAAAGAAACACAGCAGCGCGGAGGCGCTGTTAGAGTTCACAAACTGCTGTAAGGAAGTCAGAAAAGCTCTACGTGCAGACAAACGGGCATGGCTTGAACGCAAAGGCCAAGAAGTGCAGAGCTTCGCGGACAGAGGCAACTTAAAGGAGGTTTTTGGGGCATCACAGCAGATTTGCCGAAACTGGAGGCCCCAGTTGACCAAATTAGTTTCAAGCACTGGCGTCAACTTACGGACGAAAGAGGAACGACTTGAACGCTGGACGGAACATTTTAGTCAACTCCTGAATCCCTCAACATTCAGTTGCAGTACGAGATTGGATCCCGAAGAAGCAGCTGAAAGCTTGCCGATTGACCTGAGCCCAATTCGATTTGAAGAAGTGCTTGAAGCTGTCCGCAGGTTGAAGAATGGCAAGGCAAGTGGACCCGATAACATTTCCTGTGAGATGTTGAAAGCACACAAGGGTATTGTC
This sequence comes from Convolutriloba macropyga, assembly GCF_964194025.1. Taxonomy (NCBI): domain Eukaryota; kingdom Metazoa; phylum Xenacoelomorpha; order Acoela; family Convolutidae; genus Convolutriloba; species Convolutriloba macropyga. The sequence goes on from NC_134472.1 coordinate 32,009,737, forward strand.
GAGTGGCTCTGGGACATCATAGATAAATGTTGGTCGACGGAAGTTCTGCCCGATGACTGGAAGGTAGCAGAAATTGTCCCATTATACAAGAGTAAAGGAAAGAGGTCAGAGTGTTCGAACCACCGAGGGATCTCTCTATTGTCAGTACCAGGCAAAGTGTTCGCTTCCGTTACTCTCAATCGATGCAAAGATTCAGTGGATCGCGTCTTAAGGGAAGAGCAGTGCGGCTTCAGAAAAAGCAGAGGATGCGCCGATCAATTCTTTGCCCTGCGTCAAATAATAGAGAAATCAATGGCGTTTCAATTGGATATTAGCTTTTGTTTCATAGACTTTCGAGCGGCATTCGATTCTGTCGATCGTGAGCAGATGTACCAGATAATGAAGCACTATGGTCTGCCGCAAAAAGTGATAAACATCATAAGAAACAGCTATGATGGATTCAAATGTCGAGTCAAAGCCAAAGGTGAGAAGGGACGCTTATTTGATGTCAGAACAGGCGTTAGGCAGGGTGATGTGTGGTCCCCAATCCTATTCGGCCTTGTCATCAACTACATTTTAGCTAACTCGGTGCATGGAGGATTAGACATTGGGAGATTGGTGGCTGACTTAGATTTTGCTGATGATGTTGCTCTCGTGGGGGTCTCAGACAGTGAGGTGCAAGAAAACCTACATCGAATCGAGGCCCTAGCGGAAGCCGCTGGTCTGAAGATTAATGCGGCCAAAACAAAGAATATGGGCGTAAAATGCGACAGCCCAAATGTTGTTGCAGTGCCTAGTATCCAACAGAACGTGGAGATACTCACTGGAACACATAAAGGCAAACTAGGACTCCTGGCAGAGACATCTAGCCAGTCACGACTAACCATCGGCACGGAGGTGCTGCTGGGAACGAAAAAGAAAGCGGGCTGGTTCGAAACACAAGATGGCCGGAAGCTCAGATTGAAAAGCTTAGCGGAGGCTAAGCCAGCGTTGGTAGCTTCACAACAACAATCTGCAGTAGCGGATTTAGAGTCGCTAGAAAATGAGAGTGGGTCAGCGGTGGCTGATCAAGAGTCTTTAAGATGTCAGAACTGTCAGCGGCAATTCAGTACAGTTACCGGACGCAAAGTGCACCAAACAAGATTCTGCAAAGCCGGTTTGTCAAAGAATGTCGTCGACAAGTCAAAGTTCGAGCAACTAGAGGCGAGCCTCACCTGTGACAAGTGTGAAAGGAAGTTCAAAACAGTCAATGGCCGAAAAGTTCACCAATCGAGATACTGTGGCAAACCTAAAGCAGCTGCCACACGCGTGTTTTCCTGCAAAGTACAAGATGTTATCGGAAACGAGTTTGAAAACATAGAAGCGTTCAAGTATCTCGGATCATATGTCAGCCTCAAGCATGGAGACCTCCAGGAAGTCAATTGCAAACTTGCAGAAGGTAGACAACGGTTTGCTAACTTCCAAAATCTCTGGAAGAGCAAGCAGCTCAGCGTGCACCTCAAGTGCAATTTGTACAAAGCACTCGTTTTATCAGCCGTGCTGTACAGCTCAGAGACTTGGACTCTTTCGAAATTAATGGAGAGAAAACTTGAGAGTTTCCACTGTGGTTGTCTTCGGAGAATTCTACGTGTGTCATATCTGGAGAAAGCAACGAACGATGAAATTATGTCAAGATCGCGAATGCCCCAACTATCCACGATGATCATGCTCAAACGGATAAAATGGTACGGTCACATCCAGAGAATGGAACCAGGAAGATTAGCCCGCAGTGCCTTCGATTGGGACCCGCCCGATCAATACGCCCATGCCAGACGCGCTCCTGGGGGGCAACGGAAAACGTGGATGAGTCAAATCGAAGGAGACTGTGTACGAAACAAAGTATCGTTCACCAGATTGCAGGAGAAAGCAGCAACCGGGTCAAAGAATGCCTTCAACAATTTCGTCGTACAGCACTTCACAGAGTAACCAAACAAATAACTCTTCTTGTTTTGTTTGTATTTGTATTTGTATTTGTATTTGTTGCCAACCGTGCCTTTATTTCATATTTGGAATTAAAGTGTTGAAACAGTAGTAGTAGTAGTAGTAGTAGTAGTAGTAGTAGTAGTAGTAGTAGTAGTAGTAGTAGTAGTAGTAGTAGTAGTAGTAGTAGTAGTAGTAGTAGTAGTAGTAGTACTAGTAGTAGTAGTAGTAGTAGTAGTAGTAGTAGTAGCAGTAGTAGTAGTAGTAGTAGTAGTAGTAGTAGTAGTAGTAGTAGTAGTAGTACTTAGATTTTGCTGATGATGTTGCTCTCGTGGGGGTCTCAGACAGTGAGGTGCAAGAAAACCTACATCGAATCGAGGCCCTTGCGGAAGCCGCTGGTCTGAAGATTAATGTGGCCAAAACAAAGAATATGGGCGTAAAATGCGACAGCCCAAATGTTGTTGCAGTGCCTAGTATCCAACAGAACGTGGAGATACTCACTGGAACATATAAAGGCAAACTAGGACTCCTGGCAGAGACATCTAGCCAGTCAAGACTAACCATCAGCACGGAGGTGCTGCTGGGAACGAAAAAGAAATCGGGCTGGTTCGAAACACAAGAAGGCCGGAAGCTAAGATTGAAAAGCTTAGCTGTGGCTAAGCCAGCGTTAGTAGCTTCACAACAACAATCTGCGGTAGCAGATTCAGAGTCGCTAGAAAATGAGAGTCGGTCAGTGGTGGCTGACCAAGAGTCTTTAAGATGTCAGAATTGTCAGCGGCAATTCAGTACAGTTACCGGACGCAAAGTGCACCAAACAAGATTCTGCAAAGCCGGTTTTTCAAAGAATGTCGTCGACAAGTCAAAGTTCGAGCAACTAGAGGTGAGCCTTACCTGTGACAAGTGTGAAAGAAAGTTCAAAACAGTCAATGGCCGAAAAGTTCACCAATCGAGATACTGTGGCAAACCTAAAGCAGTTGCCACACGCGTGTTTTCCTGCAAAGTACAAGATGTTCTCGGAAACGAGTTTGAAAACATAGAAGCGTTCAAGTATCTCGGATCACATGTCAGCCTCAAGCATGGAGACCTGCAGGAAGTCAATTGCAAACTTGCAGAAGGTAGACAACGGTTTGCTAACTTCCAAAATCTCTGGAAGAGCAAGCAGCTCAGCGTGCACCTCAAGTGCAATTTGTACAAAGCACTCGTTTTATCAGCCGTGCTGTACAGCTCAGAGACTTGGACTCTTTCGAAATTAATGGAGAGAAAACTTGAGAGTTTCCACTGTGGTTGTCTTCGGAGAATTCTACGTGTGTCATATCTGGAGAAAGCAACGAACGAAGAAATTATGTCAAGATCACGAATGCCCCAACTATGCACGATGATCATGCTCAAACGGATAAAATGGTACGGACACATCCTGAGAATGGAACCAGGAAGATTAGCCCGCAGTGTCTTCGATTGGGACCCGCCCGATCAATACGTCCATGCTAGACGCGCTCCTGGGGGGCAACGGAAAACGTGGATGAGTCAAATCGAAGGAGACTGTGTACGAAACAAAGTATCGTTCACCAGATTGCAGGAGAAAGCAGCAACCGGGTCAAAGAATGCCTTCAACAATTTCGTCGTACAGCACTTCACAGAATAACCAAACAAATAACTCTTCTTGTTTTGTTTGTATTTGTTGCCAACCGTGCCTTTATTTCATATTTGGAATTAAAGTGTTGAAACAGTAGTAGTAGTAGTAGTAGTAGTAGTAGTAGTAGTAGTAGTAGTAGTAGTAGTAGTAGTAGTAGTAGTAGTAGTAGTAGTAGTAGTAGTAGTAGTAGTAGTAGTAGTAGTAGTAGTAGTAGTAGTAGTAGTAGTAGTAGTAGTAGTAGTAGTAGTAGTAGTAGTAGTAGTAGTAGTAGTAGTAGTAGTAGTAGTAGTAGTAGTAGTAGTAGTAGTAGTAGTAGTAGTAGTAGTAGTAGTAGTAGTAGTAGTAGTAGTAGTAGTAGTAGTAGTAGTAGTAGTAGTAGTAGTAGTAGTAGTATTAGTAGTAGTTACGGTACCACTGTAGCAACTCCTCTTGATTTCTTGGATGTTTTCCGTTTCGACTGTTTCTGTGCGCTCGAACAGACCTGCTTTCTTTTTTCATTATATAGTAAATCATCACAGTAAAAAAATGTCACGTGCGTCTGGGGGGTGCAAATAATATGCTATGCGCCCAATTAGCTGGGGGCGCATAATATGCTATGCACCCATGTGCTATGCGCATAATATGCTATGCGCATAATATGCTATGCGCCCACTAAGCTTCGAGTGCAGCATCCGGCTTTTAAGTGCTACTCATCACTAGCTATGCGCCCGTATATGCTATGCGCCCATCAATATGCTATGCGCCCATATGCTATGCGCATAATATGCTGTGCGCATAATATGCTATGCGCCCACTAAGCTTGGAGTGCAGCATCCGGCTTTTAAGTGCTACTCATCATGCCCTATTTTTCGACCTACATCCATCGATGCCGGATGGTGTACACGGCCCCTTGTTGTTGTTGTTTTTTTTACTAAGCTGGGGGCGGCACAAACGGAAAAGATCCGATTTCTTTAACCCGGAGAATCTGAAAAACACAATTATTTAAGAACAAACGTCATTATACCCAAAAATAACCAGAGTTTTTTCATAATTGGCTCCAGTAGAGAAAACATGAAATTTTGAAAAAAAAACTTTTCTCGAAAAAGTCGTCTATTTTTCAAGATATTGGAAATAATACATATTTTCTTTTGTTCGTGCTTTTTTTGTTGACTTTTTTTGAGTTTCCTCAGTTGTACTGACTATATGAACTGTGGTTTGTACCAAAATTCCGTCGAAATCGTAAAATTGCAAAAATTGTTGTCATTTTCAAAGAGTTTCAGTTTTTTGATAATTATGTACATATTTTTACTTTTCTCTAGCTCCCAATAAAAAAATTTTTGGTTTCTTAGGCTTTTTTGGTGTTGCCCACACTCACAGTGCCTATGAAGACGGCCGAATCGTGTGTAATTTCGGTTTTGTCTCTTTATTGATTATTTCGTAGTTAGGAGAACTAGGTGTCCTTTCTTCTAAAATAGAGCTTCTTTTTCCGCCAATTTCAATCTAAACTTGACTCTTTTGTGTTTTTTGGGTTTAGAACCTGTTAGTTGCCACAAGTATACGTCTCTATAGGCAAAAAGAACTAGAGTTTCTGTTTAATTGGCTCCAGTATAGAGAAACTTAAAATTATGAGACAAAAACTCTTCTCGGAAAAGTCTTCTATTTTTCAAGATATTGGAAATAATAGAGATTTTTTTGTTGACTTTTTTCTAGTTTTCTCAGTTGTACCGACTATATGAACTGTGAGTTGTACCAAAATTCCGTCGGAATCGGAAAATTGCAAAAATTGTTGTCATTTTCATAGGATTTCAGTTTTTCGATAGATAGGTGCATATTTTTACTATTTCTCTAGCTCCCAATGAAAAATATTTCAGTGTCTTAGGCTTTTTTGGTGATTTTCACTCTCACAGTGTCTATGGAAACGGCCGATTCGTATGTAATTTCGATTTTGTCTTTTTATTGATTATTTCGTAGTTAGGAGGTTTAGGTGTATTTTTCCTTCTAAATTAGATCTTCTTTTTTGGCAATATCTCTCGAAACTCGACTATTTTGTCTTCTTTGGGTTTAGAACCTGTAAGTTCGCACTAATATACGGCCTTATACGCTAAAAGAACTAGAGTTTCTGTTTAAGTTCATCCAGTATACAGAAACTTAAAATTATGAGAAAAAAACTCTTCTCGAAAAAGTCTTCTATTTTTCAAGATATTGGAAATTATAGATATTTTTTGTTGACTTTCTTCAAGTTTTCTCAGTTGTACCGACTATATGAACTGTGAATTGTACCAAAATTCCGTCGGAATCGGAAATTTGCAAAAAATTGTTGTCATTTTCAAAGGATTTCAGTTTTTTTGATAGATAGGTGCATATTCTTACTATTTCTCTAGCTCCCAATGAAAAATATTTTAGTTTTTTAGGCTTTATTGGTGTTACCCACACTCACAGTGCCTGTGAAGACGGCCGAATCGTATTTAATTTCGGTTTTGTCTCTTTATTGATTATTTCGTAGTTAGGAGAACTAGGTTTTTTTTTCTTCTAAAATAGAGCTCATTTTTCGCCAATTTCTCTCTAAATTTGAGTCTTTTGTGTTCTTTGGGTTTAGAACCTGTTAGTTGTCATAAGTATACGTCTCTATAGGCAAAAAGAACTAGAGTTTCTGTTTAATTGGCTCCAGTATAGAGAAACCTAAAATTATGAGAAAAAACTCTTCTCGAAAAAGTCTTCTATTTTTCAAGATATTGGAAATAATAGATATTTTGTTTTTTGTTGATTTTTTCTAGTTTTCTCAGTTGTACAGACCATATGAACTGTGAGTTGTACCAAAATTCCGTCGGAATCGGAAAATTGCTTAAATTGTTGTCATTTTCAAAGGATTTCAGTTTTTTGATAGATAGGTGCATATTTTTACTATTTCTCTAGCTCCCAACGAAAAATATTTTAGTTTCTTAGGCTTTATTGGTGATTCTCACTCTCACAGTGTCAATGGATACGGCCGATTTTTATGTAATTTCGGTTTTGTCTTTTTATTGATTATTTCGTAGTTAGGAGAACTAGGTGTAATTTTTCTTCTAAAATAGAGCTTCTTTTTTCGGCAGTTCCTCTCTAAACTTGACTCTTTTGTGTTTTTGGGTTTAGAACCTGTTAGTTGTCACAAATATACGTCTCTATCGGCAGAAAGAACTAGAGTTTCTGTTTAATTGGCTCCAGTATAGAGAAACTTAAAATTATGAGAAAAAAACTCTTCTCGGAAAAGTCTTCTATTTTTCAAGATATTGGAAATAATAGATATTTTTTTGTTGACTTTTTTCTAGTTTTCTCAGTTGTACCGACTATATGAACTGTGAATTGTACCAAAATTCCGTCGGAATAGAAAAATTGCAAAAATTGTTGTCATTTTCAAAAGATTTCAGTTTTTTGATATTTATGTACATATTTTTACTTCTTTTTTAGCTCCCAAGGGAAAAAGTTTTGGTTTCTTAGGCTTTATTGATGTTACGCACACTCACTGTGCCTATGAAGACGGGGGATTTTGGTATAATTTCGGGATTGTCCCTTTTTTGATTATTTCGTTGTTAGGAGAACTAGTTGTATTTTTTCCGTCGGAATCGGAATTCCGTCGGAATCGGAAAATTGCAAAAATTGTTGTCATTTACAAAGGATTTCAGTTTTTTTGATAGATAGGTGCATATTCTTACTATTTCTCTAGCTCCCAATGAAGAATATTTTAGTTTCTTAGGCTTTATTGGTGTTACCCACACTCACAGTGCCTGTGAAGACGGCCGAATCGTATTTAATTTCGGTTTTGTCTTTTTATTGATTATTTCGTAGTTAGGAGAACTAGGTTTTTTTTCTTCTAAAATAGAGCTTCTTTTTTCGCCAATTTCTCTTTAAAATCGACTCTTTTGTGTTCTTTGGGTTTAGAACCTGTTAGTTGTCACAAATATACGTCTCTATAGGCAAAGGAACTAGATTTTTTTCTTAATTTGCTCCAGTACAGAGAAATTGAAATTATGAGAAAAAAACTCTTCTCTAAAATGTCTTCTATTTTTCAAGATATTGGAAATAGTAGATATTTAGTTTTTTCGTGTTTTTTGCAGTTGCCTCAGTTGTACCAACTATATGAACTGCGATTTATGCCAAAATTCCGTCGGAATTGTAAATTTGCAACAAAATGTTGTCATTTTCAAAAGATTTCGGCTTTTTGATAGTTGGGTGCATATTTTTACTATTTCTCTAGCTCCCAATCAAAAATACTTTAGTTTCTTAGGTTCTTTTGGTGATTCTCACTCTCAGAGTGTCCATAGAGACAGCCGATTTGTATGTAATTTCGGTTTTGTCTTTTTACTGATTATTTCGTAGTTAGGAGAAATAGGTGTCTTTTTCTTCTAAAATAGAGCTTCTTTTTTCGGCAATTTCTCTCTAAACTTGACTCTTTTGTGTTCTTTGGGTTTAGAACCTGTTAGTTGTCACAAATATACGTCTCTTTAGGCAGAAAGAACTAGAGTTTCTGTTTAATTGGCTCCAGTATAGAAAAACTTAAAATTTTGAGAACAAGAACTCTTCTCGAAAAAGTCTTCTTTTTATCAAGATAATGGAAATAATAGATTTTTTGTTTTTTATTGTTTTTTCTGTACTTTTCTCAGTTGTACCAACTATATGAGCAGTGATTTGTACCAAAATTCCGTCGGATTTTTTAAAATTGCAACAATTGTTGTCATTTTCAAAAGATTTCAGTTTTTGATAATTATGTACATATTTTTACTTCTTCTTTAGCTACCAATGGAAAAAATTTTGGTTTCTTAGGCTTTATTGATGTTACCCACACTCACTGTGCCTATGAAGACGGCGGATTTGGGTATAATTTTGGGATTGTCCCTTTTTTGATTATTTCGTTGTTAGGAGAACTAGGTGTATTTTTTCTTCTAAAATAGAGCTTCTTTTTTCATCAATTTCTCTTTAAAATCGACTCTTTTGTGTTCTTTGGTTTAGAACCTGTTAGTTGTCACAAATATACGTCTCTATAGGCAAAGGAACTAGATTGTCTTCTTAATTTGCTCCAGTACAGAGAAATTGAAATTATGAGAAAAAACTCTTCTCTAAAATGTCTTCTATTTTTCAAGATATTGGAAATAGTAGATATTTAGTTTTTTCGTGTTTTTTGCAGTTGCCTCAGTTGTACCAACTATATGAACTGCGATTTATGCCAAAATTCCGTCGGAATTGTAAATTTGCAACAAAATGTTGTCATTTTCAAAAGATTTCCGCTTTTTGATAGTTAGGTGCATATTTTTACTATTTCTCTAGCTCCCAATCAAAAATATTTTAGTTTCTTAGGCTCTGTTGGCGATTCTCACTCTCACAGTGTCCATAGAGACGGCCGATTTGTATGTAATTTCGGTTTTGTCTTTTTACTGATTATTTCGTAGTTAGGAGAACTAGGTGTCTATTTTCTTCTAAAATGGAGCTTCTTTTTTCGCCAATTTCTCTCTAAACTTGACTCTTTTGTGTTCTTTGGGTTTAGAACCTCTTAGTTGTCGTCAGAAATATACGTCTCTATAGGCAAAAAGATCTAGAGTTTCTGTTTAATTGGCTCCAGCATAGAGAAACTTGAAATTATAAGAAAAAAAATCTTCTCGAAAAAGTCTTCTATTTTTCAAGATATTGGAAATAATAGATATTTTGTATTTTGTTGACTTTTTTCTAGTTTTCTCAGCGGTACCGGCTATTGGAACTGTGAATTGTACCAAAATTCCGTCGGAATAGGAAAATTGCAAAAATTGTCATTTTCAAAAGGATTAAAATTTTTTATAGATATGTGCATTTTTTTAATATTTCTCTAGCTCCCAATCAAAAATATTTTAGTTTCATAGGCTTTTTTGGTGATTCTCACTCTCACAGTGTCTATAGAGACGGCCGATTCGTATGTAATTTCGGTTTTGTCTTTTTATTGTTTATTTCGTAGTTAGGAGAACTAGGTGTAATTTTTCTTCTAAAATAGAGCTTCTTTTTTCGGCAGTTTCTCTCTAAACTTAACTCTTTTGTGTTCTTTGGGTTTAGAATCTGTTATTTGTCACAAATATACGTCTCTATAGGCAAAAAGATCAAGAGTTTCTGTTTAATTGGCTCCAGTATAGAGAAACTTAAAATTTTGAGAACAAAAACTCTTCTCGAAAAAGTCTTCTATTTATCAAGATAATGGAAATAATAGATTTTTTGTTTTTTATTGTCTTTTTTGTACTTTTCTCAGTTGTACCAACTATATGAGCAGTGATTTGTACCAAAATTTCGTCGGATTATCAAAATTGCAACAATTGTTGTCATTTTCAAAAGATTTCAGTTTTTTTATAATTATGTACATATTTTTACTTCTTCTTTAGCTCCCAATGGAAAAAATTTTGGTTTCTTAGGCTTTATTGATGTTACTCACACTCACTGTGCCTATGAAGACGGCGGAATTGGGTATAATTTCGGGATTGTCCCTTTTTTGATTATTTCGTTGTTAGGAGAACTAGGTGTATTTTTTCTTCTAAAATAGAGCTTCTTTTTTCGCCAATTTCTCTTTAAAATCGACTCTTTTGTGTTCTTTGGTTTAGAACCTGTTAGTTGTCACAAATATACGTCTCTATAGGCAAAGGAACTAGATTGTCTTCTTTTTTTGCTCCAGTACAGAGAAATTGAAATTATGAGAAAAAAACTCTTCTCTAAAATGTCTTCTATTTTTCAAGATATTGGAAATAGTAGATATTTAGTTTTTTCGTGTTTTTTGCAGTTGCCTCAGTTGTACCAACTATATGAACTGCGATTTATGCCAAAATTCCGTCGGAATTGTAAATTTGCAACAAAATGTTGTCATTTTCAAAAGATTTCCGCTTTTTGATAGTTAGGTGCATATTTTTACTATTTCTCTAGCTCCCAATCAAAAATATTTTAGTTTCTTAGGCTCTTTTGGTGATTCTCACTCTCACAGTGTCCATAGCGATGGCCGATTTGTATGTAATTTCGGTTTTGTCTTTTTACTGATTATTTCGTAGTTAGGAGAACTAGGTGTCTTTTTTCTTTTAAAATAGAGCTTCTTTTTTCGCCAATTTCTCTCTAAACTTGACTCTTTTGTGATCTTTGGGTTTAGAAACTCTTAGTTGTCGTCACAAATATACGTCTCTATAGGCAAAAAGATCTAGAGTTTCTGTTTAATTGGCTCCAGCATAGAGAAACTTGAAATTATGAGAAAAAAAATCTTCTTGAAAAAGTCTTCTATTTTTCAAGATATTGGAAATAATCGATATTTTGTTTTTTATTGACTTTTTCGTACTTTTCTCAGTTGTACCAACTATATGAACTGTGATTTGTACCAAAATTCCGTCTGAATCGTAAAATTGCAACAATTGTTATTTTCTAAGGACTTCAGTTTTTTGATGAATATGTACATATTTTTTATAATTTATATCTCGCTCCCAAGGAAAAATATTTTAGTTTATTAGGCTTTTTTGGTGTTACCCACGCTCGCAGTGTCTATGAGGCTGGCCAATACCGGTGTAAATTCTCGATTGTCTCTTTTTTGATTATTTCGTAGTTAGGAGGACTAGGTGTCTTTTTCTTCTAAAATAGAACTTCTTTTTTCGGCAGTTTCTCTCTAAACTTGACTATTTTGTGTTTTTTGGGTTTAGAACCTGTTATTTGTCACAAATATACGTCTCTATAGGCAAAAAGATCTAGAGTTTCTGTTTAATTGGCTCCAGCATAGAGAAACTTGAAATTATGAGAAAAAAAATCTTCTTGAAAAAGTCTTCTATTTTTCAAGATATTGGAAATAATCGATATTTTGTTTTTTATTGCCTTTTTTGTACTTTTCTCAGTTGTACCAACTATATGAACTGTGATTTGTACCAAAATTCCGTCTGAATCGTAAAATTGCAACAATTGTTATTTTCTAAGGACTTCAGTTTTTTGATGAATATGTACATATTTTTTATAATTTATATCTCGCTCCCAAGGAAAAACATTTTAGTTTATTAGGCTTTTTTGGTGTTACCCACGCTCGCAGTGTCTATGAGGCTGGCCAATACCGGTGTAAATTCTCGATTGTCTCTTTTTTGATTATTTCGTAGTTAGGAGGACTAGGTGTCTTTTTCTTCTAAAATAGAGCTTCTTTTTTCGGCAGTTTCTCTCTAAACTTGACTATTTTGTGTTCTTTGGGTTTAGAACCTGTTATTTGTCACAAATATACGTCTCTATAGGCAAAAAGATCTAGAGTTTCTCTTTAATTGGCTCCAGTATAGAGAAACTTGAAATTATGAGAAAAAAATCTCTTCTCGAAAAAGTCTTCTATTTTTCAAGATATTGGAAATAATAGATATTTTTTTGTTGACTTTTTCAAGTTTTCTCAGTTGTACAGACCATATGAACTTTGAATTGCACCAAAATTCCGTGGGAATCGGAAAATTGCAAAAATTGTCATTTTCAAAGGATTTCAGTTTTTTGATAGGTAGGTGCATATTTTTACTATTTCTCTAGCTCCCAATGAAAAATATTTTAGTTTCTTAGGCTTTACTGGCGATGCTCACTCTCACAGTGTCCATGGAGACGGCCGATTCGTATGTAATTTCGGTTTTGTCTTTGTATTGATTATTTCGTAGTTAGGAGAACTAGGTGTAATTTTTCTTCTAATATAGAGCTTCTTTTTTCGGCAGTTTCTCTCTAAACTTGACTCATTTGTGTTCTTTGGGTTTAGAACGTGTTAGTTGTCACAAATATACGTTTCTATAGGCAAAAGATCTAGAGTTTCTGTTTAATTGGCTCCAGTATAGAGAAACTTGAAATTATGAGAAAAAAATCTCTTCTCGAAAAAGTCTTCTATTTTTCAAGATATTGGAAATAATAGATATTTTGTATTTGTTGACTTTTTTCTAGTGTTCTCAGTTGTACAGACCATATGAACTTTGAATTGCACCAAAATTCCGTCGGAATCGGAATATTGCAAAAATTGTCATTTTCAAAGGATTTCAGTTTTTTGATAGGTAGGTGCATATTTTTACTATTTCTCTAGCTCCCAATGAAAAACATTTTAATTTCTTAGGCTTTTTTGGTGATTCTCACTCTCACAGTGTCTATAGAGACGGCCGATTTGTATGTAGTTTCTTTTTCGTCTTTTTATTGATTATTTCGTAGTTAGGAGAACTAGGTGTAGTTTTTCTTCTAAAATAGAGCTTCTTTTTTTGGCAGTTTCTCTCTAAACTTGACTCTTTTGTGTTCCTTGGGTTTAGAAACTGTTAGTTGTCACAAATATACGTCTCTATAGGCAAAAAGATCTAGAGTTTCTGTTTAATTGGCTCCAGCATAGAGAAACTTGAAATTATGAGAAAAAAATCTTCTTGAAAAAGTCTTCTATTTTTCAAGATATTGGAATTAATAGATATTTTGTATTTTGTTGACTTTTTTCTAGTTTTCTCAGCTGTACCGGCTATATGAACTGTGAATTATACCAAAATTCCGTCGGAATAGGAAAATTGCAAAAATTGTTGTCATTTTCAAAGGATTACACTTTTTTGATAGATAGGTGCATATTTTTACTATTTCTCTAGCTCCCAATCAAAAATATTTTAGTTTCTTAGACTTTTTTGGTGATTCTCACTCTTACAGTGTCTATAGATACGGCCCATTCGTATGTAATTTCGCTTTTGTCTTTTTATTGATTATTTCGTAGTTAGGAGAACTAGGTATCTTTTTTCTTCTAAAATAGAGCTTCTTTTTTCGGCAGTTTCTCTCTAAACTTGACTATTTTGTGTTCTTTGGGTTTAGAACCTGTTATTTGTCACAAATATACGTCTCTATAGGCAAAAAGATCTAGAGTTTCTCTTTAATTGGCTCCAGTATAGAGAAACTTGAAATTATGAGAAAAAAAGCTCTTCTCGAAAAAGTCTTCTATTTTTCAAGATAATGGAAATAATAGATATTTTGTTTTTTGTTGACTTTTTTCTAGTTTTCTCAGTTTTACAGACCATATGTACAGACCATACCAAAATTCCGTCGGAATAGGAAAATTGCAAAAATTGTTGTCATTTTCAAAGGATTACAGTTTTTTGATAGATAGGTGCATATTTTTACTATTTCTTTAGCTCCCAATCAAAAATATTTTAGTTTCTTAGGATTTTTTGGTGATTCTCAATCTCACAGTGTCTATAGATACGGCCGATTTGTATGTAATTTCAGTTTTATCTTTTTATTGATTATTTCGTAGTTAGGAGAACTAGGTGTAATTTTTCTTCTAAAATAGAGCTTCTTTTTTCGGCAGTTTCTCTCTAAACTTGACTCTTTTGTGTTCTTTGGGTTTAGAACGTGTTAGTTGTCACAAATATACGTCTCTATAGGCAAAACGATCTAGAGTTTCTGTTTAATGCGCTCCAGTATAGAGAAACTTGAAATTATGAGAAAAAAACTCTTCTCGGAAAAGTCTTCTAATTTTCAAGATATTGGAAATAATAGATATTTTTTTTGACTTTTTCTAGTTTTCTCAGCTTTACCAGCTATATGAACTGTGAATTGTACCAAAATTCCGTCGGAATAGGAAAATTGCAAAAATTGTCATTTTCAAAGGATTACAGTTTTTTGATAGATGGGTGCATTGTTTTTTTTTGCTTTTTGTTCGCTTTTTGAAGATCAAGACCTCCCAGCCCCGGGTGTCAGGGACACCACCCAGTGTAAACTGGTATCGCACACCATATTTGGCATAAGTGGGACCACCCAGCCCCGAGTATCAGGGGTTTTTTAGCTCTGAAGTGTTAATTTAGGCTCAAGGATAATTTTTTTCAATCAAGTTTTTGCCACTCTTTTTCTTTATTTTAGAACCGTAAATTCAGCCAATTCGATAAAGAAAACGCACTGAAGAAAAGAGGCAATACAAAACGGGTCCAGAAGAGCAATCTCTACGCAAAAGCAATTTCCCTTCGCTTCAATTGTTTTCAGTCATCCTCCTCTGATGGACTAAGAGCGGCAAAGAGTGAACTAATTGAGCATTATCCACTAACAAAAAGTGTGTATTTCCTGTGCTCAAGGAGAAACGAAAGTGGTCTGAACGGTTGGATGAATTTTTGCAACCCTTCCGATTGCGAAATTACAAAGCAACAGATGACAAACCAGCCAATCGGTAAAATTGAAATACTCAAAGATGGAGACGTTAGTAAACCATGGTTCAAAGAGTCGATGATCTCCCAACCAGTTACCTTGAAAAAACGAGTAGTGTTGCCTGATGTCGATAACTTTCATAGTAGTGATTTGATGAATTTTCCATGCAATATTTCTACTTGGTTTAGTGAACGTAATTGATTATTTATGCGAATAAATTTGTTCATTTCATGTTTGTCTTTATAAAGATGTATCGAAGAGTAGCTCTTTTTACTTATGTGCGCAATTTAGGGCTTTGTGGCTAGGGTCTCAAATTTTTTTTATTTTGTTTAGTTCAGTAGGACTTTTTGAGTCGCAGTGGCAGGTTTATTATGGTTAGTCGGGGTAGTTATTTTAACCCGAACACCGGAGTTTGGGAATTTGAGGCTGAATTAAGATTTAAGTCTAATCTTAGCACAGGTTGTTTGAGACAATATTAGTGACAGGCCAGATATTTTTGTTTTTCTTCGAGGCTGCCTATATAATACTTGCTTCATTTTTGAACTACCATACGTTGCCTTTTGTAATTAGAATCTCTACTGACCTTCAGTTTCAATGAGCGAGCTGCAGAAGCTAGAGAAGGCGCATCAGCGCCTTGAAAAAAGCACAAGACGATCAAAGAATGAGCATTGATTGTTCGTGGGAACAGTTAGAAGACTGAGAAAGAAACGTGATGTTGCTGTACAGAGAATTAGAAATGAGCCGGTTGCCGTCCCAAGAAGTATACCGGAACCCACGCTCGCAGTGTGTTACCCACGTTCGCAGTGTCTATGAGGCTGGCCAATACCGGTGTAAATTCTCGATTGTCTCTTTTTTGATTATTTCGTAGTTAGGAGGACTAGGTGTCTTTTTCTTCTAAAATAGAGCTTATTTTTTTGGCAGTTTCTCTCTAAACTTGACTATTTTGTGTTCTTTGGGTTTAGAACCTGTTATTTGTCACAAATATACGTCTCTATAGGCAAAAAAATCTAGAGTTTCTCTTTAATTGGCTCCAGTATAGAGAAACTTGAAATTATGAGAAAATAATCTCTTCTCGAAAAAGTCTTCTATTTTTCAAGATATTGGAAATAATAGATATTTTTTTGTTGACTTCTTTCGAGTTTTCTCAGTTGTACAGACCATATGAACTTTGAATTGCACCAAAATTCCGTCGGAATCGGAAAATTGCAAAAATTGTCATTTTCAAAGGATTTCAGTTTTTTGATAGGTAGGTGCGTATTTTTACTATTTCTCTAGCTCCCAATGAAAAATATTTTAGTTTCTTAGGCTTTACTGGCGATGCTCACTCTCACAGTGTCCATGGAGACGGCCGATTCGTATGTAATTTCGGTTTTGTCTTTTTATTGATTATTTCGTAGTTAGGAGAACTAGGTGTAATTTTTCTCCTAAAATAGAGCTTCTTTTTTCGGCAGTTTCTCTCTAAACTTGACTCTTTTGTGTTCTTTGGGTTTAGAACGTGTTAGTTGTCACAAATATACGTCTCTATAGGCAAAAGATCTAGAGTTTCTGTTTAATTGGCTCCAGTATAGAGAAACTTGAAATTATGAGGAAAAAATCTCTTCTCGAAAAAGTCTTCTATTTTTCAAGATATTGGAAATAATAGATATTTTGTATTTGTTGACTTTTTTCTAGTTTTCTCAGTTGTACAGACCATATGAACTTTGAATTGCACCAAAATTCCGTCGGAATCGGAAAATTGCAAAAATTGTCATTTTCAAAGGATTTCAGTTTTTTGATAGGTAGGTGCATATTTTTACTATTTCTCTAGCTCCCAATGAAAAATATTTTAGTTTCTTAGGCTTTACTGGTGATTCTCACTCTCAAATGTCTAATGAGACGGCCGATTGGGTTCTAATTTCGCTATTGTGTTTTTATCGATTATTTTGTAGTTTGGAGATCTAGGTGTATTTTTTCTATTAAAATAGAGCTTCTTTTTTCGCCAAATTCTCTCTAAACTTGACTCTTTTGTGTTCTTTGGGTTTAGAAACTCTTAGTTGTCGTCACAAATATACGTCTCTATAGGCAAAAAGATCTAGAGTTTCTGTTTAATTGGCTCCAGCATAGAGAAACTTGAAATTATGAGAAAAAAAATCTTCTTGAAAAAGTCTTCTATTTTTTAAGATATTGGAAATAATAGATATTTTTTGTTGACTTTTTTCGAGTTTTCTCAGTTTTACCGACTATATGAACTGTGAATTGTACCAAAATTCCGTCGGAATCGGAAAATTGCAAAAATTGTTGTCATTTACAAAGGATTTCAGTTTTTTTGATAGATAGGTGCATATTCTTACTATTTCTCTAGCTCCCAATGAAAAATATTTTAGTTTCTTAGGCTTTATTGGTGTTACCCACACTCACAGTGCCTGTGAAGACGGCCGAATCGTATTTAATTTCGGTTTTGTCTTTTTATTGATTATTTCGTAGTTAGGAGAACTAGGTTTTTTTTCTTCTAAAGTAGAGCTTCTTTTTTCGCCAATTTCTCTCTAAACTTGACTTTTTTGTGTTCTTTGGGTTTAGAACCTGTTAGTTGTCACAAGTATACGTCTCTATAGGCAAAAAGATCTAGAGTTTCTGTTTAATTGGCTCCAGTATAGAGAAACTTGAATTTATGAGAAAAAAACTCTTCTCGAAAAGTCTTCTATTTTTCAAGATATTGGAAATAATAGATATTTTGTATTTTGTTGACTTTTTTCGAGTTTTCTCAGTTGTACAGACCATATGAACTTTGAATTGCACCAAAATTCCGTCGGAATCGGAAAATTGCAAAAATTGTCATTTTCAAAGGATTTCAGTTTTTTGATAGGTAGGTGCATATTTTTACTATTTCTCTAGCTCCCAATGAAAAATATTTTAGTTTCTTAGGCTTTATAGGTGTTACCCACACTCACAGTGCCTGTGAAGACGGCCGAATCGTATTTAATTTCGGTTTTGTCTTTTTATTGATTATTTCGTAGTTAGGAGAACTAGGTTTTTTTTCTTCTAAAATAGAGCTTCTTTTTTCGGCAGTTTCTCTCTAAACTTGACTCTTTTATGTTCTTTGGGTTTAGAACCTGTTAGTTGTCACAAGTATACGTCTCTATAGGCAAAAAGATCTAGAGTTTCTGTTTAATTGGCTCCAGTATAGAGAAACTTGAAATTATGAGAAAAAAACTCTTCTCGGAAAAGTCTTCTATTTTTCAAGATATTGGAAATAATAGATTTTTTTTGACTTTTTCTAGTTTTCTCAGCTGTACCGGCTATATCAACTGTGAATTGTACAAAAAATTCCGTCGGAATAGGAAAATTGCAAAAAATTTTGTCATTTTCAAAGGATTACAGTTTTTTGATAGAGAGGTGCATATTTTTACTATTTCTCTAGCTCCCAATCAAAAATATTTTAGTTTCTTAGGCTTTTTTTGGTGATTCTCACTCTCACAGTGTCTATAGAGACGGCCGATTTGTATGTAGTTTCGTTTTCGTCTTTTTATTGATTATTTCGTAGTTAGGAGAACTAGGTGTAGTTTTTCTTCTAAAATAGAGCTTCTTTTTTTGGCAGTTTCTCTCTAAACTTGACTCTTTTGTGTTCCTTGGGTTTAGAAACTGTTAGTTGTCACAAATATACGTCTCTATTGGCAAAAAGATCTAGAGTTTCTGTTTAATTGGCTCCAGTATAGAGAAACTTGAAATTATGAGAAAAAAACTCTTCTCGAAAAAGTCTTCTATTTTTCAAGATATTGGAATTAATAGATATTTTGTATTTTGTTGACTTTTTCTAGTTTTCTCAGCTGTACCGGCTATATGAACTGTGAATTATACCAAAATTCCGTCGGAATAGGAAAATTGCAAAAATTGTTGTCATTTTCAAAGGGTTACAGATTTTTGATAGATAGGTGCATATTTTTACTATTTCTCTAGCTCCCAATCAAAAATATTTTAGTTTCTTAGACTTTTTTGGTGATTCTCACTCTCACAGTGTCTATAGATACGGCCGATTCGTATGTAATTTCGCTTTTGTCTTTTTATTGATTATTTCGTAGTTAGGAGAACTAGGTATCTTTTTTCTTCTAAAATAGAGCTTTTTTTCGCCAATTTCTCTCTAAACTTGACTATTTTGCGTTCTTTGGGTTTAGAACCTGTTAGTTGTCACAAACATACGTCTCTATAGGCAAAAATAACTAGAGTTTCTGTTTAATTGCCTCCAGTATAGAGAAACTTGAAATTATGAGAAAAAAAGCTCTTCTCGAAAAAGTCTTCTATTTTTCAAGATATTGGAAATAATAGATATTTTGTTTTTTGTTGACTTTTTTCTAGTTTTCTCAGTTTTACAGACCATATGAACTGTGAATTGTACCAAAATTCCGTCGGAATAGGAAAATTGCAAAAATTGTTGTCTTTTTCAAAGGATTACAGTTTTTTGATAGATAGGTGCATATTTTCACTATTTCTTTAGCTCCCAATCAAAAATATTTTAGTTTCTTAGGCTTTTTTGGTGATTCTCACTCTCACAGTGTCTATAGATACGGCCAATTTGTATGTAATTTCAGTTTTATCTTTTTATTGATTATTTCGTAGTTAGGAGAACTAGGTGTAATTTTTCTTCTAAAATAGAGCTTCTTTTTTCGGCAGTTCCTCTCTAAACTTGACTCTTTTGTGTTTTTGGGTTTAGAACCTGTTAGTTGTCACAAATATACGTCTCTATAGGCAAAAAGATCTAGAGTTTCTGTTTAATGGGCTCCAGTATAGAGAAACTTGAAATTATGAGAAAAAAACTCTTCTCGGAAAAGTCTTCTATTTTTCAAGATATTGGAAATAATAGATATTTTTTTGTTGACCTTTTTCTAGTTTTCTCAGCTTTACCGGCTATATGAACTGTGAATTGTACCAAAATTCCGTCGGAATAGGAAAATTGCAAAAATTGTCATTTTCAAAGGATTACAGTTTTTTGATAGATGGGTGCATTGTTTTTTTTTGCTTCTTGTTCGCTTTTTGAAGATCAAGACCTCCCAGCCCCGGGTGTCAGGGACACCACTCAGTGTAAACTGGTATCGCACACCACATTTGGCATAAGTGGGACCACCCAGCCCCGAGTATCAGGGTTTTTTAGCTCTGAAGTGTTAATTTAGGCTCGAGGATAATTTTTTTTAATCAAGTTTTTGCCACTCTTTTTCTTTATTTTAGAACCGTAAATTCAGCCAATTCGATAAAGAAAACGCACTGAAGAAAAGAGGCAATACAAAACGGGTCCAGAAGAGCAATCTCTACGCAAAAGCAATTTCCCTTCGCTTCAATTGTTTTCAGTCATCCTCCTCTGATGGACTAAGAGCGGCAAAGAGTGAACTAATTGAGCATTATCCACTAACAAAAAGTGTGTATTTCCTGTGCTCAAGGAGAAACGAAAGTGGTCTGAACGGTTGGATGAATTTTTGCAACCCTTCCGATTGCGAAATTACAAAGCAACAGATGACAAACCAGCCAATCGGTAAAATTGAAATACTCAAAGATGGAGACGTTAGTAAACCATGGTTCAAAGAGTCGATGATCTCCCAACCAGTTACCTTGAAAAAACGAGTAGTGTTGCCTGATGTCGATAACTTTCATAGTAGTGATTTGATGAATTTTCCATGCAACATTTCTACTTGGTTTAGTGAACGTAATTGATTATTTATGCGAAAAAACTTGTTCATTTCATGTTTGTCTTTATAAAGATGTATCGAAGAGTAGCTCTTTTTACTTATGTGCGCAATTTAGGGCTTTGTGGCTAGGGTCTCAAATTTTTTTATTTTGTTTAGTAAAGTAGGACTTTTTGAGTCGCAGTGGCAGGTTTATTATGGTTAGTCGGGGTAGTTATTTTAACTCGAACACCCGAGTTTGGGAATTTGAGGCTGAATTAAGATTTAAGTCTAATCTTAGCGCAGGTTGTTTGAGACAATATTAGTGACAGGCCAGATATTTTTGTTTTTCTTCGAGGCTGCCTATATAATACTTGCTTCATTTTTGAACTACCATACGTTGTCTTTTGTAATTAGAATCTCTACTGATCTTCAGTTTCAATGAGCGAGCTGCAGAAGCTAGAGAAGGCACATCAGCGCCTTGAAAAAAGCACAAGACGATCAAAGAATGAGCATTGATTGTTCGTGGGAACAGTTAGAAGACTGAGAAAGAAACGTGATGTTGCTGTACAGAGAATTAGAAATGAGCCGGTTGCCGTCCCAAGAAGTATACCGGAAGAAAATGTCAATCCCAGTGATTTGACATCGGCAGGACCTAAATCAGAAGAGTTATACCTAAAAACAGCAGTTTCGGCTACACAACTCGGGATTAATCTGGCTATCGAAAATTTTACTGAGGACAAGCTAATCAATTTTATTGTCAGCCCACAAAAAACATCCCGTGATCTTTTAGACAAGAACAAAGTTTTGGAAATTAAGAAGCAGGTGAATTTTCATTTTCCCGGATGCTGGCCAGAGGCAAGTTGTGCTATAAATCAAAAGGGCAGAGACCTAACAAGAGCAAAGTTGAGATCAGTGAAAGAGCCAGCTGCGCAGCCAATTGCTGAGAGTGACGACTCCTCAAGAAATCTTGTTAACATTGATGATTTTCGTGGAGCTAAGTAAATATTGTCAACTTTGTAGTTCGCGTTGAATGAATTTTTAAATTTGCTCTGCCGAATTGAAGCTGTTGAAATATGTTTTACTAGTCAAATTTGATCTAGTATAAAAGTAGATTGAAGCTAGTGAAGGCATCATTTGTGTATAGGCGGAAGAATTTTGTAGATTGTGTAATTCTTATCACCCAATTGTTTTTATTGAATTTTTCCCCAAAATGGCAATGTTTCCGAAGGCGGTTACTTTTCTGGGCAGTGACTAGAATTCCAAATCTGCGGGGGATAGAATTTTTGTTTTTTTGAAGACGGAAACTATAGAGAAATTGGCCTTGACCATAAGGCATGGCCCGACAAAATGAGCTACACATCCAGTAGCCAAGTAAAGAAGGGAGATGTTCTCAGACTCTATTGGACGAACAAATTTACAATGCTCGTTTTATTATCAAAGGCGATAGCAACTTTATAAAAGTTGTTTGCACTCAAATGGACAACAGGTTGGACAAGGCCAATAAATCAACAGAGCAGGCGAATCTCTCCTTTTCTGCAGAAACAGAAGCCGCGATCGAGACAATCTCGCAGCAAACTGGAAAACGGCCTTTGAGAGAATTGAACCTGTCATGCATTGACCCAAGTGCACAAAGAAAAAGGCCAAAGACTTCAGGAGATCAGGAAATTGAAGTTATCCGAACTGTCAAGGAGTCCAGTTCGTCGAATGCCCAGAAGAACCTTGTGCAGTCAAAACTGAAAACAATCTCCACGATGAGTTTGCCGAACGAAAGCGCTGATGAACAGAGCGATGATCAGTGTGAAGAAGCCAATTCCACTATTCCGCAGGTTGAACACGGAAATAGTCCAACTATTTTTGATGAGAGCAATCGCAATAGCCAGGAATCAGAAAACGAAGAAGGTGAAGAGGTAATTGATGCTTCCAGTGACACTTGGATTCTGAACAGAGTGTGTACAGCGATTCGCTTTGTAACGAAGGTTATAGACAATCAGCGCAGAGAGACTAGGGAGCTTAGGTTGTATCTCGAAAATGAATTGAAAGCTGCGACCCCTGCTCCAAGTAGCGTTGTTAGTGAGGTCTGCAATGTAGAGAAACGACAATTATTTTTAAAGGAGAGGACATATTGCTGGTCGAAGGGAAGACTGCAAAGAAATATGGAAGGAATCTGGCGAGGAAATTTTTAACAATTGAAGAGCTAAAAGACCGAAGAACCAATCCTAGGAAGTCAACATCCCTAGCATCACTTGATGGAGAAAAATTGCAGGAAATTAAGGAGCTAATCGGGGGACGGTTTCCGGGCGAATTTATGCAGGCGTGTGATGTAATAGACGATTTGCGGCGCGATATCAAGAAAGACATTATTAGAAAAAGTAAGAAAGCTGCTGATGGAAATGATTGTAGTAGCAGACAGGAATCAGAGTAAAAATGGCTATCGATGTCTCATCCGACTTCAGATGTCTACCTTAACTTTTCCATCTTTGTATCTTATTATAAATTTTTTCTTTAATGTTGTTTCTAATATAGCTTGTGCATTGACAATTATTTGGATGAGTATTTGATGTTCATGGCTCTGTTTTCCTTTCCTTAACTCTTTCATCATTTGTTGTATCTTATTATAAACTTTGTCTTTAATTTTGTTTCTAATATAGCGTGTTGCTAGTGCATTGACAATTAATCGGATGAGTACTTGATGTTCATGGCTCGCAGCCTCCCAAAAAATTTAAACTATCAATGTATTTTGATTCTTTATGCTATTTGTTGCTAACAATATTGAAACTAGTTGTTGCCGTAAGTTCTTTTCGTGCTCAATACTAAAGTTTTTGTCAAATTGGTTTCCCTGATTATACCAGTTCAAACTTTTTGCTCAATTAAAAAAATGTTACCGTTTCATTTTTTCTGCAGAACTGAGGTTTTCTTGGTCGTTCTAAATTTTTTCATAATCGTTGAAATATTTAAGTTTAAATGCAATGGTTGATAATATTACTTGGACAGATCTTGCTCAAGTTGACGCAGTCCTTACAGCTGAGCTTTTGGATAACGGGAATGTGCAAACGCATAAGATTCCAAGTGTTGGCCCAACTGACTGTGAGTCAAAACTTGAAAGCCTTATGAGACAAAAAATACTTGAATTTTCTAGAAAATTTCGATCTCCAACCTGCGAAAAAATCATTTTCAAAAGACGCTGCCCATACAAGTTTAGGCGTATTTGCCAAGAAAGAATTTATTTTTAACGAAATTTTGTTTGGTTTAACTGGCTTCCTTGCTCCGATGCCTTCGTCTAAAATCATTGCGGGTGTCAATGATGTTTCTATTTTTGGTCATTCGACAAGACCAAAATTGACGCTCGGTGGTGTTTCGTTCATTAATTCCTCATGTAGGAAAATTCTGTTTATGTGCCTAACAGGTGCCGATCAAAAGTGCAAATTCGCGTTACTGCTATCAAAGGGATAGAAGTCGGAGAAGAAGTTACTGTGCGGTATGGAGGTCACTTTTTTGGACTTGATAGAATGTTCTGTAAGTTCCCACATGCTGAACTTCATGGTGCATCGTCTGTTATACTCCCTAATTGGACAAGATCAGGAAAAATCAAACCAATTATACACTACCCCGAGAACCCAGTGAAAGCAATATCAACTTTGACTCCGAAATCTGGAGTGATTTTGCCTCTTTCAAGCGCCGAGAAATCAGAAAGTCACAACTCAAAGCGTAAATTTGAAGCTCGTAGCTTTGCAAGCTATGTTGGCGGAATAAAACCAAAAAAGTCTCGTTACCTCTCAAAAAAAAGACTTCTCGTGTCAAGCTCCGGATCAAGCAGTGAAGAGCTAAAGATTTCCAGTGAGGAAGCCGCCATCGCTCTACAAGAGGATTCAGCAAACACTGATTCTCCTTCGCCAGCACCGAATGAGTTCTCTACGCCTTTGTTATTGCGTCAAGTTGACAATTTTGTTGAAACTTCTAGTTCAGAGTCCTCAGACAGCTCAACAGAAACACAGTTTACAGAGTCAGAAGATGCGCTATGTGATGGATCACGAGTCACGATACCCGATTTTGTGGAGCAGTTCATTGGCATTGCTGATCAATTTGCATTGAGTGAACGAGCTGTCAAATCTCTTTTAAATCTGGTTGAACGTTCCTTGCCTTCTAAGATCAATTTGCCGAGTTTTTATTGTCTGCAACAGATGGAAGTCAATTCCAACACTCTAGAAGAGGAGGAATTACCGAATGGAGTTTTTTTTCATTTAACGTCAAATCTCAATTAAGCGCTTTGATTGAACGAAACATCGATTTAATTTATTCCAAGAATTGGCAGCTGCAGGAAGATCTTCACTTGGAGCACAAAGAAAATTACCAAGTTCTACAATTTAGTTTAAGCACGGACGGCGTTTCGACTGCGAAGTCCGCAAAGTTCAGTTTGTATCCAGTTTGGTTAATGTTGCTCAAATTACGGCAAAAGCGCAGAGTTTGTTATCGTAATCTTTTAATAGTATCTTTGTTTGGGGGCAACAGCAAGCCTGATTGCTCATCACTAATGAAAAACTTGATTTATTTTGTTCACAGTTTCAACCATCAGCGCGTATTTCTAGTTGGGGACAAAGAGTTCCAAGTAGAAATCAACATCCGACTTGTTACGGTTGATGCTGTCAGGAAAGCCCCACTCGTAAACCAGACCCAATTTAACGGTTTGTACGGTTGCGCCAACTGCCTGGTACCAGGCCAGAGCCATTCGTCTGGTACGCTTTGGATCTATTCATACCAAGAGAGCAAATCGGAAATGAGAACAAACAAACACCATTTAGAATTTTTAGCTAAGGAGCCTACAGAAAAAAACCTATCTTTGTTTTGAGAGGCGAGTCTGCTATTGAAAGTTTAGTATCAGTTCCCGAAAACGTGGTCATTGACTATATGCACCAAGTTTTGCTGGGTGTTGTGAAGAAGACTGTTAGCAATATCGTTCGTCAGAAAAATTTTTCGGCACAACAGAAGGGGCTTGTTTCCCGTCGGCTTACACCTTGTAGATTGCCTTCTCAAAAACATAATCGTCAGTTGCGTCCACTTGACGCGCTCAACCTTTGGAAAGCTTCTGAGTTATAGTTGTTTCTTCTATATGGGTTTTTATCTTTTCTCGGCACAATATCTGATCAGATGGTTATTCATTTTTTCTTGTTGAGTACTGGAATTTGTGTCTTATTAGAGCCTAAATCGGAGAAGCAGATTGATATTGCTGGGAAATGTTTTGACTGTTTTCAACGGCAGCTATCGCGGTTCTACGGTGACAAGTCAGAAACGTACAATGCGCATAGTTTGGGTCATTTTGCGGACCAGGTGAAACGTTGTGTCTGTGTGTTCTCCTATAGCCTTCGAAGCAGCTCAATTTCAATTTAAAAGAAAAATTGGTGAAACAGTTTCGACCAAGTTATTCACTCGTTTAGCTGTGAAACGGTGTCAAAGAATTTTCTATAGAAGAAAACCGTTTGTTGAACAGGCTTTGAAGATTGGACCTCTATTGCTAAAACGGTGCAAAGATGTTCAGGCTCGAATTGGCATGGTAACATCCGTCCTCAAAACTTGTTCCTCCTTTTCTAAACACGGGAAAAATTATCACTGCCACACGTCAAGCTGTAGTTATGACATAAATGGTTCGTGCGAACATATTATTATGATTAATTCTGGTGAGGGAGTTAGTCTTGGACAATTACATGCCATTTTTGTCGATCTAGATAATTTGTGCGGCGTTGTTCAATTAAAAATTTTCAAGTCTGTGACTGCTTTAAGACAAAATTTACGTGACCGTCTCACTACTCTTGAAACAAGTGTGGATGTTATTGAAATGGATTTGGCGATGGATGAAGTATTAGAGATCTTAGAATCTCTTCACGATGCCCATTTTGTTGTCGGTTCTTTGAAACATGATTTAGTTGAAGTAGACGTAACGAATTTGGTGGCACCGTGCATCCTGCGAGTTGTTGGCGTTTTGAATTTTGTGTCAGAACTGTGTTGCGTCTTCGAAAGAGATTGACTTCTAATATTTTCTGCAAAATAATGAAAACTGCTGATATAAAATAAGATGATAGAACTAGTGTTGTACATGACAGAGGGCTTGTACTCAAAGCTTCTTTAGTGTTCTTATTTTTTAAAAGCAATTGGTGTCTGTTGATCTTAGTGTACGTTTGTTATTACCAGTTGTTTTTTTTATAGCCTTGACAGGAAGTCTTATCTATTTGTAATTGGACTTGAATGTTTTCTCTTGTGTGGAATGCTTTGAAAATGAGGCTATTGTGTTTGTGGGTTACACTCAATACTTCTCCTGTTTTAGAGAGTAATTATGCCTAGAAACTATACTCGAACAACTAAAAGAAAATATTCGCAGTACGATCTTGACACTGCTTTGTATCTTGTAAGGCATGGGGACTACGAAATTCGTGCTGTTGCTGAGTCAACCGGGGTACCTTATTCGAATATAAGGAGGAATGTCAAATGTTCCACTGAGAATTCAACGTGTGTGTTCACCCCAGCTCAGGAGTCAGATTTGAAAATCTGGATCAAGAACTTGTGCGTTTCACAGAAGAAGGCCTTGAAACAAATTCTGGGAAATGTGTACATGAGAGCAAAGACTACGGAGGTCTCAATGCCGAAGCAGTGGGAGGGGAAAAAAGAAGCTAGTATCGATTGGTGGAGAGGCTTCTGTGATAGGCAAAAATTGAGATTGCCCTTTCCTACCCTTCGCTGCGTGGCCTGCAAAATAAATGTAAAAAACTGGGAAATCGATTTTCTGTGCTGCAGTAAGTGTAACAGTTTTGCCTGTGAAAACTGCATTAATATCTGCCAAAGCAGGGCTTTGAGCGAAAAGTGCTTTGAAAGTGTTCTGCTCTAGATTGTAGAGTCAATGCGCTGTTATCTTTTGTGTAAAATTACTGAACTCACCATACAATGAAATATGTGTTTTCGAAATTGTAATATTTCTCCGATTTGAACTTTCTATTTTCTTTGCAAGTATTTTTCTGCCAATGTGCTAATAAAAGATTTTCTGCGGTTTTGGTTGCTGACTTAACGTTGCAAATGGGGTGAAACGGACCCCAAAAGAATGATTCCGTTTTGTCAATGCAGAGACATTGTGTGCAAAGGACCATAATTTGGGATGAAGATGTGGCGCCACAGGACTTAAGTATACATTAGATTAGACTGGTTACCAAATACGGCATGGTTTTTGCAAAAAATGCCCAGCAAAGTAGTTTCAATTTTATTTTTATTTCAAAATAATGAGTTTTTAAAGATAACGGTGTCAAAGAATTTTCTGTAGAAGAAAACCGTTTGTTGAACAGGCTTTGAAGATTGGACCTCTATTGCTAAAACGGTGCAAAGATGTTCAGGCTCGAATTGGCATGGTAACATCCGTCCTCAAAACTTGTTCCTCCTTTTCTAAACACGGGAAAAATTATCACTGCCACACGTCAAGCTGTAGTTATGACATAAATGGTTCGTGCGAACATATTATTATGATTAATTCTGGTGAGGGAGTTAGTCTTGGACAATTACATGCCATTTTTGTCGATCTAGATAATTTAAGCGGCGTTGTTCAATTAAAAATTTTCAAGTCTGTGACTGCTTTAAGACAAAATTTACGTGACCGTCTCACTACTCTTGAATCAAGTGTGGATGTTATTGAAATGGATTTGGCGATGGATGAAGTATTAGAGATCTTAGAATCTCTTCACGATGCCCATTTTGTTGTCGGTTCTTTGAAACATGATTTAGTTGAAGTAGACGTAACGAATTTGATGGCACCGTGCATCCTGCGAGTTGTTGGCGTTTTGAATTTTGTGTCAGAACTGTGTTGCGTCTTCGAAAGAGATTGACTTCTAATATTTTCTGCAAAATAATTAAAACTGCTGATATAAAATAAGATGATAGAACTAGTGTTGTACATGACAGAGGGCTTGTACTCAAAGCTTCTTTAGTGTTCTTATTTTTTAAAAGCAATTGGTGTCTGTTGATCTTAGTGTACGTTTGTTATTACCAGCTGTTTTCTTTATAGCCTTGACAGGAAGTCTTATCTATTTGTAATTGGACTTGAATGTTTTCTCTTGTGTGGAATGCTTTGAAAATGAGGCTATTGTGTTTGTGGGTTACACTCAATACTTCTCCTGTTTTAGAGAGAAATTATGCCTAGAAACTATACTCGAACAACTAAAAGAAAATATTCGCAGTACGATCTTGACACTGCTTTGTATCTTGTAAGGCATGGGGACTACAAAATTCGTGCTGTTGCTGAGTCAACCGGGGTACCTTATTCGAATATAAGGAGGAATGTCAAATGTTCCACTGAGAATTCAACGTGTGTGTTCACCCCAGCTCAGGAGTCAGATTTGAAAATCTGGATCAAGAACTTGTGCGTTTCACAGAAGAAGGCCTTGAAACAAATTCTGGGAAATGTGTACATGAGAGCAAAGACTACGGAGGTCTCAATGCCGAAGCAGTGGGAGGGGAAAAAAGAAGCTAGTATCGATTGGTGGAGAGGCTTCTGTGATAGGCAAAAATTGAGATTGCCCTTTCCTACCCTTCGCTGCGTGGCCTGCAAAATAAATGTAAAAAACTGGGAAATCGATTTTCTGTGCTGCAGTAAGTGTAACAGTTTTGCCTGTGAAAACTGCATTAATATCTGCCAAAGCAGGGCTTTGTGCGAAAAGTGCTTTGAAAGTGTTCTGCTCTAGATTGTAGAGTCAATGCGCTGTTATCTTTTGTGTAAAATTACTGAACTAACCATACAATGAAATATGTGTTTTCGAAATTGTAATATTTCTCCGATTTGACCTTTCTATTTTCTTTGCAAGTATTTTTCTGCCAATGTGCTAATAAAAGATTTTCTGCGGTTTTGGTTGCTGACTTAACGTTGCAAATGGGGTGAAACGGACCCCAAAAGAATAATTCCGTTTTGTCAATGCAGAGACATTGTGTGCAAAGGACCATAATTTGGGATGAAGATGTGGCGCCACAGGACTTAAGTATACATTAGATTAGACTGGTTACCAAATACGGCATGGTTTTTGCAGAAAATGCCCAGCAAAGTAGTTTCAATTTTATTTTTATTTCAAAATAATGAGTTTTTAAAGATAGAGTTGTTTCTGACAATTTCGTCTTGTGGAATGGGCAATGGGTACGAAGCAGTCTTGGAAACGTGCTCTTTTGGATAGTAGTCCATGAACAAAAATTAACAGTTTTGCACCAATTGTTCTGATTAACATTTAGGAAAAAAATATCAATCGATTCTATGATCCTCTCGGCCATAATATCAAACAATTACTCCAAAAAAAATTTTTGACACTCCACTATCAGAGGACTTTGTGTGCGTCATTTTGCGCTAATAAAAGCTTTGCTGCAGTGTTGGTTGCTGACTTAGCGTTGCAAAGGGGGTGAAACGGACCCCAAAAAATAATTCCGTTTTGTTAGTGCAGAGACATTGTGTGCAAAGAACCATAGTTTGGGATGAAGATGTGGCGCCACAGGTCTTCACTATACACTAGATTAGGCTGGTTCTCAAATACGGCATGGTTTTTGCAAAAAATGCTCAGCAAAGCAGTTTCAATTTTGTTTTTTTTTTTGAAATAGTGAGTTTTTAAAGATGTTTCTGACAATTTCATCTTGTGGAATGGGCAATGGGTATGAAGAGGTCATAGAAACGTGCTCTTTTCGATAGTATTCCATGAACAAAATTAACAGTTTTGCACCAATTGTTCTGGTTTTTATTTAGGAAAAAATCAATCGATTCCATGATATCGGCCATGATATCAAACAATTACTGCAAAAAAATTTTTTTGACACTCCGCTATCAGAGGACTTTGTGTGCGTCATTTTGCGCTAATAAAAACTTTGCTGCGGTTTTGGTTGCTGACTTAGCGTTGCAAATGTGGTGAAACGTACCCCAAAAAAATTCCGTTTTGTCAGTGCAGAGACCTTTTGTGCAAAGAACCATAGTTTGGGATGAAGATGTGGCGCCACAGGTCTTCACTATACCTTAGATTAGACTGGTTACCAAATAGGGTATGGTTTCTGCAAAAAATGCTGAGCAAAGTAGTTTCAATTTTATTTTTTTTTTCGAAATAATGTGTTTTTAAAGATGTTTTTAACAATTTCATCTTGTGGAATGGGCAATGGGTATGAAGCAGTCATGAAAACGTGCTCTTTTGGATAGTATTCCATGAAGAAAATTAATAGTTTTGCACCAACTGTTCTGCTTTTTATTTAGGAAAAAAATATCAATCGATTTTATGATCTTCTCGGCCATGATATCAAACAATTACTCCAAAAAAAATCCCCAGTGGGCCTTAGGGCCCACTGGGGATTTTTTGACGTTCCACTATCAGAGGTTTTTGTGTGCGTAATTTTGCGCTAATAAAAACTTTGCTGCGGTCTTGGTTGCTGACATAGCGTTGCAAATGGGGTGAAACGGGACCCCAAAAAAATAATTCCGTTTTGTCAGTGCAGAGACATTGTGTAAAAAGAACCATAATTTGGGAAGAAGATGTGGCGCCACAGGTCTTCACTATACATTAGATTAGACTGGTTACTAAATACGGCATGGTTTTTGCAAAAAAATCCCTGCAAAGAAGTTTCAATTTTTTTTTTCGAAAAAATGAGTTTTTAAAGATTTTTCTAACAATTTCATCATGTGGAATGGGCAATGGGTATGAAGCAGTCATGGAAACGTGCTCTTTTGGATAGTAGTCCATGAAAAAACATTAACAATTTTGCACCAATTGTTCTGGTTTTATTTAGTAAAAAAATATCAATCGATTCTATGATCTCGGCCATGATATCAAACAATTACTCCAAAAAAATTTTTTTTGAAACTCTGCTATCAGAGGACTTTGTGTGCGTCATTTTGCGCTAATGAAAACTTTGCTGCGGTTTTGGTTGTTGACTTAGCGTTGCAAATGGGGTGAAACGGACCCCAAAAAAATAATTTCGTTTTGTCAGTGCAGAGATATTGTGTGCAAAGAACCATAATTTGGGAAGAAGATGTGGCGCCACAGGTCTTCACTATACATTAGATTAGACTTGTTACCAAATACGGTATGGTTTTTGCAAAAAATGCCCAGCAAAGTAGTTTCAATTTATTTTTTTTTGAAATAATGAGTTGTTAAAGATGTTTCTGACAATTTCTTCTGGTGGAATGGGCAATGGGTATGAAGCAGTCATGGAAACGTGCTCTTTTGGAGAGTAGTCCATGAAAAAAAATGAACACTTTTGGACCAATTGTTCTGGTTTTTATTTAAGAAAAAAATATCAATCGATTCTATGATCTCGGCCATGATATCAAACAACTACTCCAAAAAAATCCCCAGTGGGCCTTAGGGCCCACTGTGGATTTTTTGACGCTCCACTATCAGAGGTTTTTGTGTGCGTAATTTTGCGCTAATAAAAACTTTGCTGCGGTCTTGGTTGCTGACTTAGCGTTGCAAATGGGGTGAAACGGACCCCAAAAAATTAATTCCGTTTTGTCAGTGCAGAGACAATGTGTGCAAAGAACCATAATTTGGGAAGAAGATGTGGCGCCACAGGTCTTCACTATACATTAGATTAGACTGGTTACCAAATACGGCATGGTTTCTGCAAAAAATGCTCAGCAAAGTGGTTTCAATTTTGTTTTTTTTCGAAATAATGAGTTTTTATAGATTTTTTTAACAATTTCATCATGTGGAATGGGCAAAGGGTATGAAGCAGTCATGGAAACGTGCTCTTTTGGATAGTAGTCCATGAAAAAAATTAACAGTTTTGCATCAATTGTTCTGGTTTTTACTTAGGAGAAAACTATCAATCGATTCTATGATCTTCTCGGCCATGATATCAAGAATTACTCCAAAAAAAAAATCCCCAGTGGGCCTTAGGGCCCAGTGGGAATTTTTTTGACACTTCCTTATCAGAAGATTTTGTGTGCGTCATTTTGCGCTAATAAAAACTTTGCTGCGGTTTTGGTTGCTGACTTAGCGTTGCAAATGGGGTGAAGCGGACCCCAAAAAAATATTTCCGTTTTGTCAGTGCAGACATTGTGTCCAAAAAAGCAAAGTTTGGGATGAAGATGTGCCACCACAGGTCTTCACTATACATTAGGTTAGACTTGTTACCAAATACGGTATGGTTTATGCAAAAAATGCCCAGCAAAGTAGCTTCAATTTATTTTTTTTGAAATAATGAGTTTTTAAAGATGTTTCTGACAATTTCTTCTTGTGTAATGGGCAATGGGTATGAAGCAGTCATGGAAACGTGCTCTTTTGGATAGTATTCCATGAACAAAATTAACAGTTTTGCACCAATTGTTCTGGTTTACATTTAGGAAAAAAATATCAATCGATTCTATGATCTCGGCCATGATATCAAACAATTACTCCAAAAAAATCCCCAGTGGGCCGTAGGGCCCAATGGGGATTTTTTTGACGCTCCACTATCAGAGGATTTTGTATGCGTCATTTTGCGCTAATAAAAACTTTGCTGCGGTCTTGGTTGCTGACATAGCGTTGCAAATGGGGTGAAACGGACCCCAAAATATAAAATATAATTCCGTTTTGTCAGTGCAGAGACATTGTGTGCAAAGAACCATAATTTGGGATGAAGATGTGGCGCCAAAGGACTTCACTAAACACTAGAATAGGCTGGTTACCAAATACGGCATGGTTTTAGCAAAAAATGCTCAGCAAAGTAGTTTCAATTTTATTTTTCTTCAAAATAATGACTTTTTAAAGATGTTTCTGACAATTTCATCTTGTGGAATGGGCAATAGGTATGAAGCAGTCATGGAAACGTGCTCGTTTGGATAGTATTCCATGAAAAATATTAACAGTTTTGCAGCAATTGTTCTGGTTTACATTTAGGAAAAAAATATCAATCGATTCTATGATCTCGGCCATGATATCAAACAATTACTCCAAAAAAATTCCCAGTGGGCCTTAGGGCCCAATGGGGATTTTTTTGACGCTCCACTATCAGAGGATTTTGTATGCGTCATTTTGCGCTAATAAAAACTTTGCTGCGGTCTTGGTTGCTGACATAGCGTTGCAAATGGGGTGAAACGGACCCCAAAATATAATTCCGTTTTGTCAGTGCAGAGACATTGTGTGCAAAGAACCATAATTTGGGAAGAAGATGTGGCGCCACAGGTCTTCACTATACATTAGATTAGACTGGTTACCAAATACGGCATGGTTTTTTGCAAAGAATGCTCAGCAAAGTAGTTTCAATTTTATTTTTTTTTCGAAAAAATGTGTTTTTAAAGATGTTTTTGACAATTTCATCTTGTGGAATGGGCAATGGGTATGAAGCAGTCATGAAAACGTGCTCTTTTGGATAGTATTCCATGAACAAAATTAACAGTTTTGCACCAACTGTTCGGGTTTTTCTTTAGGAAAAAAATATCAATCGATTCTATGATCTTCTCGGCCATGATATCAAACAATTACTCCAAAAAAAATCTCCAGCGGGCCTTAGGGCCCACTGGGGATTTTTTTTCACACCCCAATATTAGAGGACTTTGTGTGCGTCATTTTGCGCTAATAAAAACTTTTCTGCGGTTTTGGTTGCTGACTTAGCGTTGCAAATGTGGTGAAACGTACCCCAAAAAAAATTCCGTTTTGTCAGTGCAGAGACCTTTTGTGCAAAGAACCATAGTTTGGGATGAAGATGTGGCGCCACAAGTTTTCACTATACATTAGATTAGACTGGTTACCAAATACGAAAGGTTTTTTGCAAAAAATGCCTAGCAAAGTAGTTTCAATTTTCTTTTTTTTTCGAAATAATGAGTTTTTAAAGATGTTTCTGACAATTTCATCTTGTGGAATGGGCAATGGGTATGAAGCAGTCATGGAAACGTGCTCTTTTGGATAGTATTCCATGAAAAATATTAACAGTTTTGCACCAATTGTTCTGGTTTACATTTAGGAAAAAAATATCAATCGATTCTATGATCTCGGCCATGATATCAAACAATTACTCCAAAAAATAAAATCCCCATGGGGCCTTAGGGCCCAATGGGGATTTTTTTGACGCTCCACTATCAGAGGTTTTTGTGTGCGTAATTTTGCGCTAATAAAAACTTTGCTGCGGTCTTGGTTGCTGACTTAACGTTGCAAATTGGGTGAAACGGACCCCAAAAAAATAATACCGTTTTGTCAGTGCAGAAACATTGTGTGCAAAGAATCATAATTTGGGAAGAAGATGTGGCTCCACAGGTCTTCATTATACTTTAGATTAGACTGGTTACCAAATAGGGTATGGTTTTTGCAAAAAATGCTCAGCAAAGTAGATTCAATTTTATTTTTTTTCGAAATAATGTGTTTTTAAAGAGGTTTTTGACAATTTCATCTTGTGGAATGTGCAATGGGTATGAAGCAGTCATAGAAACGTGCTCTTTCGGATAGTATTCCATGAAAAATATTAACAGTTTTGCACCAATTGTTCTTGTTTACATTTAGGAAAAAAATATCAATCGATTCTATGATCTCGGCCATGATATCAAACAATTACTCCAAAAAAAAATCCCCATGGGGCCTTAGGGCCCAATGGGGATTTTTTTGACGCTCCACTATCAGAAGTTTTTGTGTGCGTAATTTTGCGCTAATAAAAACTTTGCTGCGGTCTTGGTTGCTGACTTAGCGTTGCAAATGGGGTGAAATGGACCCCAAAAAAATAATTCCGTTTTGTCAGTACAGAGACATTGTGTGCAAAGAACCATAATTTGGGAAAAAGATGTGGCTCCTCAGGTCTTCACTATACATTAGATTAGACTGGTTACCAAATAGGGTATGGTTTTTGCAAAAAATGCTCAGCAAAGTAGTTTCAATTTTTTTTTTTCAAAATAATGTGTTTTTAATGACGTTTTTGACAATTTCATCTTGTGGAATGTGCAATGGGTATGAAGCAGTCATGGAAACGTGCACTTTTGGATAGTATTCCATGAACAAAAGTAACAGTTTTGTACCAATTAATCTTGTTTTTATTTAGGAAAAAAATATCAATCGATTTTATGATCTTCTCGGCCATGATTTACTCCAAAAAACAAATCCCCAGTGGGCCTTAGGGCCCACTGGGGATTTTTTTGACGCTCCACTATCAGAGGTTTTTGTGTGCGTAATTTTGCGCTAAAAAAAACTTTGCTGCGGTCTTGGTTGCTGACTTAGCGTTGCAAAGGGGGTGAAACGGACCCCCAAAAAATTTCCATTTTGTCAGTGCAGAGACATTGTGTGCAATGAACCATAATTTGGAATGAACATCTGGCGCCACAGGTCTTCACTATACCTTAGATTAGACTGGTTACCAAATAGGGTATGGTTTTTGCAAAAAATGCTCAGCAAAGTAGTTTCAATTTTATTTTTTTTTCGAAATAATGTGTTTTTAAAGATGTTTTTGACAATTTCATCTTGTGGAATGGGCAATGGGTATGAAGCAGTCATGAAAACGTGCTCTTTTGGATAGTATTCCATGAAGAAAATTAACAGTTTTGCACCAATTGTTCTGCTTTTTATTTAGGAAAAAAATATCAATTGATTTTATGATCTTCTCGGCCATGATATCAAACAATTACTCCAAAAAAAATCCCCAGTGCGCTTTAGGGCCCACTGGGGATTTTTTTGACACCCCAATATTAGAGGATTTTTTGTGCGTCATTTTGCGCTAATAAAAATTTTGCTGCGGTTTTGGTTTTGGTTGCTGATTTAGCGTTGCAAATGAGGTGAAACGTACCCCAAAAAAATTCTTTTTTGTCAGTGCAGAGACATTGTGTGCAAAGAACCATAGTTTGGGATGAAAATGTGACGCCACAGGTCTTCAATATACATTAGATTAGACTGGTTACCAAATACGGTTTGGTTTTTGCAAAAAATGCCCAGCAAAGTAGTTTCAATTTTATTTTTTTTTCGAAAAAATGTGTTTTTAAAGATGTTTTTGACAATTTCATCTTGTGGAATGGGCAATGGGTATGAAGCAGTCATGAAAACGTGCTCTTTTGGATAGTATTCCATGAACAAAATTAACAGTTTTGCACCAACTGTTCGGGTTTTTCTTTAGGAAAAAAATATCAATCGATTCTATGATCTTCTCGGCCATGATATCAAACAATTACTCCAAAAAAAAAATCCCCAGTTTGCCTTCGGGCCCACTGGGGATTTTTTTGACACTCCACTATCAGAGGATTTTGTGTGCGTCATTTTGCGCTAATGAAAATTTTGCTGCGGTTTTGGTTGCTGACTTAGCGTTGCAAATGTGTTGAAACGGACACCAAAAAAATAATTCCATTTTGCCAGTGCAGAGACATTGTGTGCAAAGAACCATAATTGGGGATGGAGATAAGGCACCACAGGTCTTCACTATACATTAGACTAGACTAGTTACCAAATACGGCATGGATTTTGCAAAAAATGCTCAGCAAAGTAGTTTCAATTTTGTTTTTTTTTTCAAAATAATGTGTTCTTAAAAATTTTTCTGACAACTTCATCTTGTGGAATGGGCAATGGGTATGAAGCAGTCATGGAAGCGTGCTCTTTTGGATAGTATTCCATGAATAAAATTAACAGTTTTGCACCAATTGTTCTGGTTTTTTTTATAGGAAAAAAATATCAATCGATTCTATGATCTTCTCGGCCATGATATCAAACAATTACTCCAAAAAAAATCCCCAGAGCGCCTTAGGGCCCACTGGCGATTTTTTTGACACTCCATTATCAGAGGATTTTGTATGCGTCATTTTGCGCTAATAAAAACTTTGCTGCGGTTTTGGTTGCTGACTTAGCGTTGCAAATGGGTTGAAACGGACCCCAAAATATAATTCCAATTTGTCAGTGCAGAGACATTGTATGCAAAGAACCATAATTGGGGAGGAAGATGTGGCGCCACAGGTCTTCACTATACATTAGATTAGACTGGTTACCAAATACGGCATGGTTTTCGCAAAAAAATGCTCAGCAAAGTAGTTACAATTTTATTTTTTTTTCGAAATATTGAGTTTTTAAAGATTTTTCTGACAATTTCATCATATGGAATGGGCAATGGGTAAGCAGCAGTCGTGGAAACGTCTTCTTTTGGATAATATTCCGTGAACAAAATTAACAGTTTTGCACCAACTGTTTTGATTTTTAGTTAGGAAAAAAATATCAATCAATTCTATGATCTTCTCGGCCATGATATCAAACAATTACTCCAAAAAAAAATCCCCAGTGCGCCTTAGGGCCCACTGGGGTTTTTTTGACACTCCACTATCAGAGGACTTTGTATTTGTCATTTTGCGCTAATAAAAACTTTGCTGTGGTTTTGGTTGCTGACTTAGCGTTGCAAATGGGGTGAAACGGACCCCAAAATATAATTCCGTTTTGTCAGTGCAGAGACATTGTGTGCAAAGAACCATAATTTGGGATGAAAATGTGGCGCCACAGGTCTTCACTACACATTAAATTAGACTGGTTACCAAATACGGCATGGTTTTTGCAAAGAATGCTCAGCAAAGTAGTTTCAATTTTTTTTTCGAAATAATGATTTTTAAAGATTTTTCTGACAATTTCATCTTGTGGAATGCGCAATGGGTATGAAGCAGTCATGGAAACGTCCTCTTTTGGATAGTATTCCACGAACAAAATTAACAGTTTTGCACCAATTGTTCTGGTTTTTATTTAGGAAAAAATCAATCGATTCCATGATATCGGCCATGATATCAAACAATTACTCCAAAAAAATTTTTTTGACACTCCGCTATCAGAGGACTTTGTGAGCGTCATTTTGTGCTAATAAAAGCTTTGCTGCGGTTTTGGTTGTTGACTTAGCGTTGCAAATGGGGTGAAACGGACACCAAAAAAATAATTCCATTTTGCCAGTGCAGAGACATTATGTGC
The DNA here is from genome assembly GCF_964194025.1 of Convolutriloba macropyga. Taxonomy (NCBI): domain Eukaryota; kingdom Metazoa; phylum Xenacoelomorpha; order Acoela; family Convolutidae; genus Convolutriloba; species Convolutriloba macropyga. The sequence continues at coordinate 32,047,893 of NC_134472.1, forward strand.
AAAGAACCATAATTGGGGATGAAGATGTGGCGCCACAGTTTTTCACTATACATTAGATTAGACTGGTCACCAAATACGGCATGGTTTTTGCAAAAAAATGCTCAGCAAAGTAACTTCAATTTTGTTTTTTTTTCGAAATAATGAGTTTGTAAAGATGTTTCTGACAATCTCATCTTGTGGAATGGGCAATGGATGTGAAGCAGTCATGGAAACGTAGTACCCTCCCAAACAAAGATTGAAGCAATTGTTTTGGTAGGATGTCTTTTGCACAACATGCTAAATCGATATGTTAAGTATTTGTTTTTTTATATAATACTATTATTCTAAGGTGAGGGCCTCGGGCCCGCATGAGGTGCACCACCCCTCCCTGCCCCGTTGAGACGCCGGTTAGTCGGCTTACCCCCTCTGGGCTTTTGTGCGTCTCATGATGGGGACGTGTTCGGTCTTGTTTAAAAAGTAAGGTTTTCGTACGGAAGTTTACGATTATTTCAATAAGTAATTTTAAAAATAGGTCTTTTTCTTTAGGTCAGAGAGTTGTCCAAAGTGAACCCTGATAAGATCCGTTTTTTCCCTGCTTTCCTGTGGGAAATCCGATTTTTCCCGAGAACGCTGTTAAGATCTGGGGTTTTCCCCCGTTTTCCTGCAGGGAATCCCCCTGAAACCCTGATAAGAGGCAGGGAAAAAATCCTGGGTTTTCCTGGTAAGTTTCCCGCTGAAAACCCGAAACCACCTGAAAACCTGATAAGATGCAGGAAAAACCCTGGGTTTCCTGGTAAGTTTCCCGCTTTTTTCCCGGTTTCCCTGCCAGGAAACACGTGTTCCCGGAAACCCTGCCGGGAAATGCGGGATCTTACTCAATCTTTGCATATCTTAAGAACCCTGAAAAGTTTCCCGGTAATTTTCCCGGGTCTTTCCCTTGTTTTTCCTGGGTCTTGCCGGGAAATTTTCCGGAACTTATTAAGATTTCCGGGAATCGGTGCACTGGGATGAGTTGCAGATTAAGGCTCTACTCAATAACATGATAAGTACTCGAGCCTCATTGTGGATCTCAAGCGTTCCAGTGCCAACGAGCACAAAAAAACCTTCGTAAGGTGAAGTCAAAAGTAGATTAGAAAGACGTAATCAACACCCTTCACGTGATTTTGAAGCTGCAAAAACTTTCGCAGAGACAAAAAACCCCTCCGTGAGACAAACAATTTTGCAATCAGAACACTCGATGGTATCGAATTGCCCGTTTTTGTCAAAGAAATGCTCTCTTATGGCCCAAAACATCCGGTCAAAGATAAACTCAATGAGATTCATTTTCTGGCGGAACTTCCGGTGAAAAACTCTGCGAAATCGAGTCTGCAACAAAGTGGTATACCAAAAACGTGAGACAGACACGCATAGACAGCGGCCTTGTCAAGGTAAATAATTATCTCAGGAGAAGAAACTTTGAGCTGTGCCATTTGACAAAGGAAAAGGTTTTTGCGTAATGAAGAAGGAAAGATGTGAACAAAAACTGGAGGATGTACTTAATTTTCCGTAATTTAAAGAATTGCAACTTGAGAACGATAATATATTTGCGAAAATTGAAAAGGGAATAGGACCTAGCGAAAAATGAGGTGACAGGAGCTGATAAGTGAACAATTGTACCACAGACTCCAAACAACAGCAGCACAACCTGCTCGAATGTGTGGTTTAGCAAAAGTTCACAAAAAGACCAGCCAATGAGACTGGTTCTGTCAATTCCTAGGAGCAGCTACCACAACTTGCGCAAATTTCTCTCTTTTTGAGAAGTTACCCAGAGCAAACATTGAAACATTAACTTTTGATGCACGTAAAGAACTTGAGCTTATTTTGCTTAATGAAAACAAACAGATAGTCTGGTTAGATTTTAAAAGTATATACACGAATTTGCTTGTTTCGGAAGCCATAGAAACAGCTCTAAGATGCGTTTATTAAAGTGACCACGCTCCAGATTTAGAATGAACGACATTAAAACTTCTATTAAAATTGCTGTGGCGAATGTCCATTTCAAATGTAACAAAAAATGGTAGTGTCAAGATGAAGGCCTAGCAATGGGGTGCATCTCTGGCAGTCATATTGGTAAACATTTCGATGAAAGGGTTCGAAGGTAAACTAAAAGAAGAGAGTTGTGGCCCTGAGCCAAGCTTGAGAAAGATCCCATTGAAAAATGCCCAGATTGTTCAAGAAAATTAGTTTGGATTAGTAAAGGAGTTAAATGTGAGCGATGCAAAAATTGGTTTCATGCAAAGTGCCAGAAAATCAGCAATGAAGAATAAAAAATAAAAAGATACTGTTTGGTTCTGCAGCATCTACAACAATTTACTGAAGACAGGACTCAAGCTAGGAAAGTTTTTCGCACAAAATAAAAACGATATTGCATGTACAACAAAATCAATAAGCAAATAATTTCTCAAAAAACTTGATGCATTGCAACAAAATCTTACACTTAACATTAAAAAAAGTAGTTGCAAACAAAGCACTGGCCCCCCTTGACATAAAAATATCAGTACGCAAGGAAAATAAAAGTTCATGCAAATGATACCGCAAGCTTAGTGGTTCCTCTACAATTTTAATATTTCATAATTGTGCCCCATTGCAAAAAAGAGAAATATTATGCAAGGCACTGTTCATAGGCTCTTCCGTCGCACGAATAATTGGAAAATTTTTGACGAGGCACTTAAAACAAAGCAGGATATATGTCTGAAAAACCAGTACCCTGAAAACTGGAGTACGAAATTTGTCGATGAAACTCTTGAAACACTTGTGGCAGGGAATTAGAAGGACTCAAATACCAGGAAAAAATATATAACAATGGCAAAAACTAGTCAAGAGGAAATCCACACAATTTTAATGCAATAAAGAGGACATTTAAGCGTGCGAGTGAAAGAAAAACTACAGAAATTATATCGGTTAAAAATTATATTGACTACTAGGAAAAAGAGAACTTGCTTGCCTTCGCTTAAGTCGAGTTTCATTCAAATCTCAAGTGGTTTCTGAAATTTCTTGTAGAGGATGTGAAAGCAGCTTTATCGGTCAGAATTGCCGCCATATTACCAAGAGAATGACAGAACACCTGAGATCTGATTGAGCGGTCGGGAAGCAAGTTATCAAAAACTGCGGATTGTAAAAAGCTTTTGATTGGCCAATCATTGAGCAGTGCAGCGACCTTGAAAAATTGATTACCATGGATGCATTGCATATAAGACTACGAAAACCAACGTAAAAACGCGCGACGAAAACCGGAGGCTGGGACTGACACACAAGTATTAGTCTGACTAGTGAGTTGGTTTGTTCGGAAAAAAATTTTAACGAACAATATATGAAGACAAGCAAAAAATTACGCTATTGTTGGAAGATAGTCTCGCAAAATTTCAAAAATGGAAAAAATTGAGCAATATGTTTTGAAAGTTGAAAATCAACGATTTTCAAATGTTGAAAAAATTGATTTAAACGAGTGGATCAATTCCAAGGACTAACAAATTTAATCTTTGTTATGATTGTTGATATATTTTCATTTTGTTTAAAAACACTCATCATTTTTAAATTTAGAATAATTGGTTTTTAATTTCATTCACTTGTGTTAAATCCGCTATTTATATTATCGCACTAGTAATAATTTAGCCAAGATTTTAGAAACGCCAAACACAATTGGTGCGACCTTCTTTAGCGACTTCATGATCAAAATATTTTGTCTAGAAAATTATGATGTTCTCTTGGACAAATTTTGGATGAACTTTCGTTAGTGCACAATAAACATGTTTTAGCGTTCCTTAATTATTGCATTTCTGCTTGAGTTGACTTTTCAAACTAACAATTCGAATGAAAACAAGGATTATCACTCCTTGAAACATCTCAAAACAAACCGATCTGCAGTTTCAACTTCACGGCAAAGCCGCAAAATGAAAAACTGTCATCTAATGTCATCATTCTGAAAAAATAACAGTTTTTGGAGGACAAACTATTGATTGAACAGTACAAAAGAAAACGCGCTCGTTCTTTTCTGCCTTTTAACATATTGTATTGGGTGTACTTTTGGTACAAAAAAGTATTTTTGTTGCAACATGTTTTCCGTTGTCTTCAGCAGTTCTCAGTTATAACATTTGGTCTGCTCGAGAAACGTGCCATTGATTTCAAAAATTAAGAGAAATTATTCAAATAAACAAAAGAAATGCTAAATTTCTTTAAACCAAAAACAATATTTTTGTGCAATCGGAGAATTTTCCTTGTAAAAATTTTTTCGTTGTTTCTACCAGTTCTCCACTATACCCTTTTTCTCTGCAAGAGAAACCATTTATCTTATCAGTAGTTTTCCCCAATTGAGAAATTACAAACGCTCATGTTTTGTTAAGTCGGAGCTGCGTTTAAAAACCTTTCACTCGTCAACGCAGCGCAAGATAATTCAAGATAAGTGAAAATTGACTGTTAATAAAAGATGCAGACAAGAGAGGATTGTCAATTATAATTTTAAATTGATTAAAAAAACAAACGTATTGGAACAAGGCGTTCATCGTCGGGTTTAACAATCGAAAGAAATGATTTTAAAAGTAAATATTCTTGTCTTTGACTCTATCAATCGAAATCTAAGAAATGTGTTAAAAAAACAAAGAATGTTTGCAATTGTTTACAGGTAAAAATCATATTTACAAGTTTATTTACATTTTTTACACCAAAATTATCTCAATCTTTATTCCGGAGATTATGAAACTCCCGGTTATATTGTTCTTTTTTCCTGAAAAGGGGTTTTTACCTTCATTCCAATCTGCTGTTATCATTTTGTTTTTGGGGTAGACAAAATTTTGACGGCTAACATTTTTATTAACTTTTTGATAAAGGATTTCTTCCGTTGAATAAAACTTTCAATGATTTGGTGCGAAAACATGTTTGTTACGGAGCATAAGTATGTAAACACGCAGCTTTAACATGTAATTGGAAAAATTTTAAAACCTTCACAAAGAGGAAAACAAAACGAATATGCCGTTAGCTTCTATCATTGAAGCAGCAATACGTCATGATTCTCTGCAATAACGATTTTCCTCTGAAAAAATGAGCTGAATTTTGTAACGCAATGACTATTTGCCAATACTGATTTCGAAATTACCAAAGGCACACGGGTGATGGGCACCGCGATTGGTGGTAGCTCATCGTGCTCCGATATTGCCCCCTTGCTTCGTTGCCCTTGCTTCGCCCTTGCTTCGTCTGATGTTGCCAGTGCCACAGAATGTTTACAGCTGCCTGGCCAAAGGTGTTCATCAGAAAATTGTGTTCTTCAACCAAACAACGCCTGGCTTAACCGACGCCTTGACAGACGTGGAAACAACTCTGAATGAGAAAATTTTACCAGCCATAACAGGTCTCCAACTCCTGGATGGAACCCTTCGGCGTATTTACGCCCTACCCTTGCGCATTGGTAGGTTGAATATAGCTAACCCGACTGCAAGTACAAGAAATTACTTCGACGCGATTGACCTCTCTAACCCCCTAAACAACCTTGAACCTATCCAGGCTGAGCTCGTTCAAAATCGTTTGCAACAGGATACAAAAACAGCCCGAATTAAGGAGGATAAATCCAAGCTAAATAGTTTTAACCAAACAAGGAGTCAAAGACAAAATACTCTTTGGAACTCGCTGCACAAATGGACGCTTCTAGCTGGTTAAATACCCAGCCACTCAAAAAGCACAAACTCTGCCTAACGATGTCTGAGTTTCAAGATGAACTAGACTTATGGCATGGCCGCGAGTTAACGAAAACGCCAAGTTTATGTCCATGTGGCGAAAAGGTTCATATCACGCATGTCCTATATTGTTCAAAAGGCGGGTGCACTCATATACGCCGTAACGAAATCTGAGACACGTTAGCGAGTTTGATGAACAAATACTATGATGTTGAAATAATGTCAAAGCATCAGTCCCTTCAAGAAGAATCCTGTCCACACAAAACCACAAGCACTGATGGCGATCTTCAACTGGACATCAAAGCAAATGGAATCTGGGAAACACAATTCTCTAGGATTTTTTTGATGTCAAAGTATTCAAACTCTTCGCATCTTCATGCCTGAAAACCATCAAAGATGCCTACTCATATCACGAACAGTTTACAAAAATTATTATAGGAGACACGTCTTATCCAAGTTGAAAAAAGTTCTTTCAATCCACTAGTTTTTTCATGCACTCTTGATGCAGGCTCCACCGTTACCAAAGTTGTGAAAAAATTGAGCCGACAAAATAGCTGACAAGAAAAACGAAATATACTCAGGCATAATCAAATTAATCCAAACCAAGTTAAAATTCGAACTCCTGCGAATCTGCCTCTTAAGTCTCAGAAGATGTAGAGCCCTCAAGAAATCATGCAAACCCGCTGATTTTGCTGTGTCTTCAATTGTTGAAGAAGGAAGGCTACACGGGTCATAGTTCGCTCGCCTCTAATTCTTTGTTTTATTACACTTGACTAGCTCCTATTTGCTTAGCTATTTTTTACTAGACAATGCTAAAAACAGCGACCTGATTCAGCTGTATTTTTGCGGTAAACTTACATCAGCTGCTGTAATGTTTCATATTTGAGACTCACTGTTCCGCCAATTGGGTGGATCGCACCCCCGTTTTATATCATTCAAATTTCAGAAACCAGAATCTTTTACAATTCATTCGAATTACTCTTGAGCAGTCCACAATTTGATAGTCATATCTCGTTCTAGGTGAACGACATTGTCGAACAAATGCAAAGAAATGACATTAAGTTAGTGATGTCGTCCAGGGCTTTTTTATATATCCTTTTTTCTTCATTTTTCGACCTGGCCCAAAATTTTAGCGCAGTGTTTTTTCTACCTGTAAAAGAGCGTTCATTTGAATCTTTTCCAAAACTGCTATGCGATAATGTTCAAATTTAATCAAATTAAACAAAAGGAAATCTAAATTTGTGAACATTATATTTGTACAATCAGAGTATTTTCGTTGTACAAAGCTTTCCGTTGTTTCCACCAGTTCTCCACTATACATTGTGCTCTGCAAGAGAAACGTTTCATCTTATCATTAGTTTTTCCACATTGAGAAATTAAAAGCGCTCATTTTTTGCTAAGTCTGAGCTGCGTGCAAAAGGTCGTTACTCGCCAACGCAACGGAAAAAAGGCGAGTGAAATTAACTATTAATAAAAAAGTGTTCTTCGATCTGAAGAAGGTTTTTTATAACCTGTTGAAAAAAAAATAATTTTACGGAGCACAGTTACGCACACATGCTGCTTCTGATATGTATTTGGAATAATTTAGTAAAGGTTAGAAGGAGAAAAACCAATGAACATGGCGAATTACCGACAGGAAATTGTACTTTTATCGTTCAACCAACAATACGTTGGGCTGCTCTGCAAGAACAAATTTTTTGCAAGAAAAATGCGCAGAATTGTGTAAAACTACTCAAATATCACAAAGTCAGAATTTGTTTTCATACATTAATATTTCTCTTGAGCACTCCCCAGTTTCATAGACTTGAGCAGTCCTCCATCCAAAAAGTCAAATTGGTTGTGAAGTGACTGGCCCAATCCTCGAATTAGACTGATTAAAAACCTAAAATGCTGCTGCTACTACCAAATAATTGAAAAAAATTGAAAATAATGTTTTTGACCCAAAAAGAGCCCTCCAAAAAATCCTAAATCGATGAGCTATAAATAAAAGAAAATAGCTGCTTCAAAAAACATCTGCGGAACAAAAAATTTGGTTATTACTGCAGTGCAGGAGGAATAATAATGAACGTGCACTAAACATATTTGACTAATTTCGTCAGCATTTTTCGAAGCATTTCAAAACTCGTTTTTTACTATTGAATAGTTTTCGTAACAGATTAATTTTTTTTCTAGTTTCGGTGCCCAGAAGCTATTTTTTAGTCCTTTGCGAAGATGTTTTAAAAAGAGTTTTGAAAATTGAGTAGGGTTATCAAATTTTGACGTATGACTATTTTTTTATAGGAATAATATGGTAAAATTTCAATGTTACTGATTCTGTTAACAAAGAACGGAAGAAATGAGAATTCAAAATATCTATTTGAAGGTAGCTTGTTTATTGTGCAAAAAAATGAACACAGGCAGCTGGTTTCGTTCGTACCAGCAGTTTTTTCATCTCGTGTTATTTGTTTACAAATCTCTCATCTTTTTTGGAATTTCTCATAATTAATTTTTTCCGCTTGAGTCTTAACTATTAAAATTAACAGGTTAAAATGTTTACCGGCATAATGCCGCCACTATCAAACATTGCAGAGTTTGTAGTTGCATGTCTGGCACAGCATAGCGCTTGTTGGATTTTACTGCAACAATTAATCCAGTTGACTGCTGTCCGTCCCCCTTTTTGATTTATGGTAAAGAAATGTTCTGGATCAATGCTTTCCCGTATCAGTTCACGGTACAATTTTAGTTCATTTTTGAAACAACTGCCAGTTCAAGTTTTGTTTGATACATGCAAAAAGTTGGCAGACCCGTGTCGAGGAATTCTGTTTTTCACTTGTAAGAAATCGTCGTTTTTTAATCGTTTTCATTAGTCAAAAACGATCAAGGCCCTTACATGGTAATCGTCGTTTTGTTCGTTATTTCGTCGTTATTTTTATGTAGGAAATGATAGTTTTTCAAAAAAACGACGAAAAAAGGATACCCGCTGGGATTCGAACCGTTGAACTCCTGATACATTTACCTGATGCACTGACCTCTGCGCAATCAAGCCATAATACTTGTTTGCCAAAACGATCTAATACAGAAAAAATAGTTCAAGAGCAATTAAACGACGAAAAATCGATCAAAAAACGACCATTTCTTATAACCAAAAAAACGACGTAAGAAACGACAATAAAACGACGAAAAACGATCAAAAGCGACGATTTTAATTGAAAAAAACGACGTAAGAAACGACAAAAAAACGACGAAGAAACGATCATTTCTTACACTTAAAAGACTAAAACGACGAAAACTAATGAAAACGATGAAAACGACGACAAAACGACAAAAAACGACAACTTCTTACAAAATATTGTCGTTTTTTCGTCGTTGTCCTCAACACGGGGAGCGCAAAGTTCCGACAATCAGTGAAAATGTTTGATGATTGCTCCAGCGATCCAGTTTTCTGGATTCCTAACCAACATTTGATACATTCCGTCGGGTCGTATCAGTATTCGTCGTATCAGTATTGCATTTTAATTCCAAACGTGTTTATCTCAAACTCTGTTCCTCAGGAAGCCGTTTGAGGTAATGCAAAGAACTCAATTCCCCCATTGGGTTAATCAATCGCTTCCAATTACAGTACTGTTGTCACAGGGTAGCATATCGAGAAAAAGAAGAGAACATAACTTTAGTTAGATCTTTATTTGTCTCAAGAAAACTTTGGAAAATGAACCATATAATATCTCTTCCAGTGTGGCTTAAACTTTTACTTGAATTCATATCTCTTTTTCGCTGAAAAAATTTTCTGCAACTTTGTTCAGAATTTAAGCACCCTTTATAATAATAATTTACGCTCTTACAACGTGTAATCCGGAGCGTTTTGTTTTTTTTCTAGAAAAATTAGTGTGAGTTTGATTTGACTGCTGTTGTAAAATTCACAGCTCATTTAATATCTCTTTTTCTCTATTTGTTTCAAATTACCCAACATCCATTGAAACGTGAACAAAGAAAACTCATCTAACTTTTTGTCACTTCAGTCTCAGAAATCTCAGTTGGTCAGAAGTTACCGTCTGGTATCTTCATCAGTACGCGCTTGAAAAAAACCTGTCTGTGGTTTGTTTAAGATGAACATGGTCTCTTTGTTATATTTTTTTTTCAACTTCGCCATTTAGTTTTTTCACGTCTCTTTTAATTGCAAAGCACTTATTATTTCCACCGTTGAATATTTTTGCAGGTGTAAAATCCAGAAAATCAACTACACAAACTAAATTCTCTTTCCTGTTTTGATCAAACAAATATTGCTCTGAGACTAATTAAAACAATTTTCCTTGACAAAAATATGTTTTCCATTTTTTTTCAAAACGCATTTGGAGTCTTGTTCCTTCAGTTATTTTTTTTCATTTCGAACGAAAAAAGTCCTTAAAAAATTCAGTATTCTTTAAGAGGTTGCCGTTTTGATTTTCATGTTCCTTTTTGACTCAGTCCACGGTGAAGAAAACTTTTACTTCTTTGTCGTCGCTATCTTTTTAAAATCCGTTTGAAATTCGGCGAAGAAAATCCTAGCAACGTTTGGCCAGAATCGATTCTAATAAAAATGCCCATCGTTCGTTGAGTAATGCAGCATTGTCAATATTGCCATTTTGGTCAGTACGGTTACAGAATATGTAGCTTTGTATTCTGGAGGATTTTGAGCTACGCCTGTTGTTTTCAAAATAGATGGAGCGCCTTCGGTTGCGGATAGGTCCCATGGCAAACTTTTGCGTGTATGTAGAATCTTTTAAAATTCCTACCAAACGATCTTTACAGATTCTGCAAAAATTTAAATGCTAACCAATTGAAGAAGTTTTTATTTCACTTTTGCTTTGGAATAATATGTTTTCCCTGATTTCTTCTTTTTTCAATCTCAACTTTAAAAAGAGATTTTTGTTATTAATCTCTTCTTGTGAATTGCTGTCCGTGAACAAAAAACAGTCTGTCAGTTTACCTGGTTTTGCTAATCCAAAAGCTTTTGGTTAACTTGCTGTTCGAAAAAGTTTTTTGAAAATGGAGCTGTTGACATATTCAAAAACTTGCTCGATTTGCTTGAGTTCACTGATGTGGGTTCCTTGATAGTCCTGCTTTTTGCCGTTTCAAAATATTCTTTTCTTTCAAATTCCTTAATTATTGGCTCCGCTGCATGTTTCCTTACGAAGGTTACGTTAGCCAAATTCTTTTGGTTTGCTAACTTTAAGATCTACAATTGACCTCATGTCCGATCTTCTCTGGGCTCAATTTGTCTCACTTTTCTTTGTTAGTTTGAACAACTTCAATCAGTGCACAAAGATTGTTGATTTTTGCAATTATTTGGTGAGCTCTTAAAAAAACAAATTATTGGCTTCAACTATTTTCTATGGTTGTGTGTAAGATAATTGCTAAGTCAATCAGGAGCATCGTCAAAGCTGCCATTTTTGTCAGTACTGTTGCAAAAGATGCAGGTCTATTCTCCTCAAGGTTTTTGGCTGCGCGTGATGTTTTTAAAGTAGAAAGAGCACCTTCGGTTCAGGATAGGGTCCACTAAATCACGACAAATTTTTGCGTGTGTGTATATTTTCCAAACCCTACCACACAATCATTGCTAATTGTGGAAAAGTTTAAAAGCTATCTGATTGGTGAAACTTTCAGCTCAGTTTTAGTTTTGATTGTGTTTTCCGTGCGTTCTTCTTTGTGCAGTCTCAGCTTGTAGAGAAAATATCGTTATCAAATATTTCTTGTGAACCGTTGTCCGTGATCAAAAACTATTCTGTTAGTTTAAGTGGTTTCGTTAATCCAAAACCCCTTTTTTTGTTTGATCTCGCCTTTCAAAAACGTTTTTTTTTTGCTAATTGAATGGTCGACAGATTCATTAATTTGACCGGATTGCTTGTATTAACTGATGTGGGTTCCTTCATGCTTCCACTTCCTGCCGTTTCAAAAATTACTTTTTTTCAAATTCTTTCATTAAGGGCCTCGCTTGATGTTTAAGTACGAATATTACGCTAGCCACGTTCCTTAGCCAAAATGCCAGGGCAAATTGGCAAAAAGTATGATAATTTTGTTTCCAATTTAAATGACTTTGTTTCCATATGTATGTGTTTTTGGTGTGGCGACTTCTTTTAGCTGCATCCTTGCATGATATTACCTAATCTCGAATAGTGCCTGTTATTTCAAGCCACAAAAAATTCCTGTAAATGATCAAAATTTTTATTGATTCCAAAAAATATGCAATTGAGTTGCAGGAAAAATTAGATTTCTTTAATAAGTGACCGTTAAACAGCTATTTATGTTTTCCAGTTGACGTCATCAATAGTTTAGTTGCTCTCTATTGATAGTTATCAAGTGGCAAATTTCTGAAGTCAGGCCAGAGTTTCAACATTGCTGTGGAAGCGCTTGCCAAGTTGTTCTTTATTGTTGCCTCCCGTTCTCTATTCAGACTCTTAGTAAGATAAGTTTGGCTGCGTTTTTTTTTGGTGTTCTAAAAGTTTGTCACGCTGTGTGTTACACTTGAGAAACAGACTAAAATAGAAATGTTTGTACCAACCTTAGCAATTTTACAAGAAGGTCTTGAAGTGATCAATTCCAATAATTTTTGTAGAGCCCCATTGTTGCTAATAAAGCTGTCAGCTTTCGCAATTTTTCTTTCAGAGGCAATTGGATTTGTCCCGATGTCAAATTATATTTGATAAAAAGCAGACTTATTTTAGAGAGACATTAAATTCAAATAATTTTTCAGTGGCCAGATTGTATGTTAGTCCTTTGCAAAGACCTTTTCAAGCATTTTAAAAGTCGGGTTTAAGGGTTGTCATGCTTTAATTTAGGAGTTCATTGTTTAAGAGCAATAGCATGTTAAAGTTTCAAAATTACTAATTCAGTCAACAAAGTACGAGAACAATTTTAAAAAATTTTAATTTGTAGGTAGCTTTTTTGCTAAGCGCTTTTGTCCACAGGCAACTCGTTTCGGTCGTACAACCAGTTGTTTCATGGTGGGTCACACAATTCTCTTATCAATTTAGATTATTCTTGAAATTTTTTTTCCTCTTGGGTCTTTAATATTAAAACCAACAAATTAAAATGTTAACTTGCCTCTCACTAACAAAGGTTGCGGAATTTTTAATTGCATATATGGCAAAACATAGCTGGGTTGTTGGATTGCTGGATATTACTCCAAAAATTCAGTTGAAACAGCATTTGCTTTGATAGAACTCCTTCGGAGCGTATCAGTTATGGTTGAATTTTGCGCGCACTCATCCATATTTGTTATAGATGAAACAAAATCGAACCTTGCTTTTTGATTCCTGATGGGTTCACGTCAAAAACTGTTCCTCTGAAAGCTGTTTGTGATAACAAAAATAATTCAATTCCCCCATTGGGTTGAAGGGTTGCAGTTCAATTACAGTAACGTTGAAGTTAATACAAGCTCAACAGAGAGCATAATTTTAGGTATATCTTTATTCATCTCAAGATTACTTTGGAAAATGGATCCATTAATATCTCTTCCTGGCTGGATTCAAAATAAAACTGACCTCACATCTTTTTGGCGCAGAAAAAAATCTCTGCAATATAGATTTTAAAATTAACATCCTTTGAACCCAGATAATAAATCCCGAATTTTGAACGTTTAAACGGGAATGTTTAGTTATTTCTAGAAAATTTGGTCTGAATTTAACGGCTGTAGTAAAAATTACAGCTCAGTGTGAGCTTTCAATTTCATAGTTTAATATATCTGTTTGTTTCAAATTTCCGAACATCCCTTGAATAACCCACAAAGAAAGTTGATCTAGCTTTTTGTCACTGGGATCAGTCTCAAAATTCTCGTTTAATAAAAATTACCAGCTGTATCCTCACCATTACGCCCTTAAAAAACACCTGTCAGTGGTTTGTTTCTTTAAGTTGTAATTGGTCATTTTTCCGCTTCATCATAAAAATGTTTGAAATCTCTTCTAATTGTGAAGAGCCTAATATTCCCACTCTGAATTTTTTTGGGGTTGTAAAATCAAGAAAATCAACTACTCAAAAAGATTCTCATTCTTGTTTTTCTCAAAAAATGTTGCGCTCACTCTAACTCAAACCCATTTCCTTGAAAAGACAATGTATGTTCTAGTTTTTTTTATTAACATTATTTTTTTAAAAAAATTCAAGATTCGTTGAAAAGCAGCTGTTTTGATTTTCTTCTTCCTGATTGATTCAGTCCAGGGTGTACCACACAATCTTTACAGATTGTGCAAAATTTTAAATGATAACCAATTGGAGAATTTCTCAGCTCAGCTTTCCTCTTGATTAATGTGTTTTCCCTGCGTCCTTCTTTTTGCAATCTCAACTTGTAAAAGGCATACTCGTTATTAAGCTCTTCTTGTGAATCGTTGTCCGTAAACAAAAAATAGTCATTCCGTTTAACTGGTTTCGTTAATCCAAAAACATTTTTGGTTAATTTTTCCGTTCCAAAACGTTTTTTGTAGAAAGAGCACCAGAAATATTCAAAAGTTTGAGTTAACTGATGTGGGATGATTTTTGATACTCCCGCTTTCTGCCGTTTCAAAAACTTCTTTTTTAAAATTCCTTCATTAAAGGGCCTGCTGGATGTTACGAAGGTTACGTTAGCCTTATTCCGTTGGGTTGCTTACTTCAAGTTTCACAATTGACCCCATGTTCGATCTTCTTTAGGCTCAATTGGTCTCCTTTTGTTTCTTAGTTTTTAACATCTTCAATCGCGACATTCAGATCGTTGATTTTTTCGGATTTTTTTGGTTAGCTCTTTAAAAAACTTTTTGCTCGCACTAGTTTTTATGGTAGTGTGTACGATCATCACGAAGTCCCTTTTTCGATAAATGGCCAAGAAATGGTCCGCATAATTATCTTTTGCCGTATCAGTTTACGGTACAATTTTGGTTGATTTTTGAAACAACATGCATATATTGCTCACTGCGTGTTCAAGTTTTCTTTGTTACATGCGAAAAACTCGCAGAACCTAAAGTTTCGACAGTCTACAAAAATAACAAGGTATAGGCTATGATAAGTAGAGCAAGGTGACGGCTCCACGTATGATGTTTACCCTCGTAGCTCACATTGCTCTCTTCAGTTGTAATGTTAGATTTGTACGCTCTTTCGAGGCTTTTTTTGGGGACTATAAGTTGTTTTTATTGATAACCTGCAAATCGGCAGATCTTTAGCAAACGCTGCTTAAATTTTTTAACAAGAAAACAGTGCACTTGTAATCATTGTGGTGTATTAAACAGCCAAGTGGGGATAAGTGGAGTTGCAGACATATTAAAAATTGCACTATTTGCTTGTGTTAACTGATGTGGGTTACTTGATGCTCCCGTTTTCTTCCGTTTCAAAATTTCTTTTTTTGCAAATTCCTTCATTAAGGACCCCGCTGGATGTTTCTGTTCGAAGGTTAGGTTAGCCAAATTCAATCGGGTTGCTTACTTGAAGTTTTACAATTGACCTCATATTTGATCTTTTCTAGGCTCAATTTGTCTCCTTTTGTTTCTTAGTTTTAACATCTTCAATCACATATTTCAGATTGTTGACTTTTGTTGAGCTCTTAGAAAAACATATTTCTCGCTCCAACTAGTTTTGATGATAGTGTGTTGGATTATTACTAAGTCTCTCTTTTTGATTTAGGGTCAAAAAATGTGCTGGATTAATGTTTTCCCGTATAGTTTCACGAAACAAATTTAGTGCCATTTTGAAACAACTGCCAGTTCAAGTTTTGTTTGATACTTGTAAAAAATTGGCAGAGAGCAAAGTTTCGACAATCTACGAATTTTCTTGATGATTACTCCAGCGATCCAGTTTACTGGACTCCGAACCAGCATTTGACATGATACAATTCCTTCGGATCGTATCAGTATATCGTCGACTTTGCACTCACTCACTTATATTTATTAAGCATAGACTAAGCATAACCTAACGTTGCGATTTGATTCCAGACGTGTTCATGCCAAAAGGTTCCTCAGAAAGCTGTTTAAAATGATGAAAAGAACTCATTTCCCCCATGAGTTAAAAGCCTGCATCAGAATTACGGTACTTTTGAAAGAAAGACATGCTCAACATAGAACATAATTTTTCTTAGATCTTTATTCGTTTGGAAATTGGATCATATTTTATCTCTTCCAGGCTGGATTAAAAATAAACTTGAATGCACATCACGGCGCGGAAAAAATTTCTCTACAACAGAGATTATAAAATTACCATCATCTTTTGAAGGTAAATGATAACTCCTGCTCTTTGACCATGCAATTGGGAGCGCTTTGTTGTTTCTAGAAAATTTGGGGTGAGTTTAACTTGACTGCTGTAGTGAAAATTAAAGCTCATTAAGAGTTTTCTATTTCATAGTTCAATATCTCTTTTTGTTTCAAATTTCCGAACATCCCTTGAATCACCCACAAAAAAAGTTGATCTAGCTTTTTGTCACTGAGATCAGTTTCAGAATTCTCGTTTAGCAAAAAAATCATGTCTGTTATCTTACCATTTTTAAAAATACCTGTATGTGATTTGATTCTTTATCGTCTCTATATTTTTCTTTCAAATTCACCATTTATTTTTCTCACGTCTCTTTTAATTGTAAAGCGTCTATTATTGCCAGCGCTAAAAATTTTGCGGGGGTAAAATCAAGAAAATCAACTAATCAAAAATGTTCTCATTCTTGTTTTTCTCAAAAAAGTTGCGCCGAGTCTAATTCAAACTTATTTCCTTGACAACATTGTACGTTATGTTTTTCAACGCGCTAATTTGATGCCTTTTTCCTTCAATTCTTTTTCTTAGTTGGAACGAAAGAAAACTCTTTGAAAAACACAACTTTCGTTAAGACGTTGCCGTTTTGATTTTCATCTTTCTGGGTGATTCGGTCCACGATGTAGATTTTGTCTCTGTACTCTGGAGGATATTAGGCAACGCTTGATGTTCTTAAAGTCGAAAAATCACCTTCGATTGCGGACAGGGTCCATTCGGCCTTGACAAATTTTTGCGTGTGTAGAATATTTTAAAAGTCCTTCCACACAATCTTTACAGATTTGAAAAATTTTCAAAGCTAAACAATTAGAGAGGTTTTCAGCTCAGTTTGGCAGTTGAATAATGTCTTTTTGGTGATTTCTTCTTTCATCAATCTCAACTTATAAAAAGAAACGTCGTTATTAATCTCTTCTTGTGAATTGCAGTCTTTGAACGAAAAATAATGTGTCAGTTACCTGGTTTTGTTAATCCAAAAGCTTTTTCTGGTTGATTTGCTGTTTGAATAGGTCTTTTTAAAGTGGAGCTGTAGACATATTCAAAAGTTTGCGCAATTTTCTTGTGTTAACTGATGTGGGTTCCTTGATAGTCCCGCTTTCTGCCAGTTCAAAAATCTCTTTTTTTTCAAATCGTTTCATTAAGGACCCCGCTGGATGTTTCAGTACGAAGGTTAGGTTAGCCAAATTCCATCGGTTGCTTTCTTGAAGTTTTACAATTGACCTCATTTTTGATCTTTTCTAGGCTCAATTTGTCACCTTTTGTTTCTTAGTTTTAACAAATTCAATCACACAATTCAGATTGTTGACTTTTTTTGGATTTTTTTTGAGAACACTTAGAAAAATTAAATTCTTGCTCCATCTAGTTTTTATGGTCGTCTGTAGGATAATTACTGAATCCCCTTTTTGTTTTATGGTAAAATATGCTCCGCATAAATGCTTTTACATATCAGTTTACGGTACAATTTTAGTTCATATTGCTCACTGCCGGTTCAAGTTTTCTTTGATACATGCAAACAATTTGCAGAGCCTATAGTTCCGACAGTCTAAAAAAAATGACAAGTTATAGGCCATCATTAATAGAGCAAGGTGATGGCCCCATGTGTGATGTTCACCCACGCATCTCGCAGTGCTCTTTTTGATTGCATGCTTTATCTGGGGATTTTGAGTTGTTCTTGATAACCTGTTAACCTCGAGTTCTTTTACAAATGCTGCGTAAAAATTTCGACATTAAATACTGCACCTGTAAGATGATGGAGTATCTGACAGTCCAGCGGTCCCCTGCAGTGTTTTTATGTCGAAAATTTTACCCAGCATTTGTTAAAGAACTGGTGATTAACAGCTAATCAACAACAGTCAAAATCATCAACCACACATACCTTAACAGAGACTGTGTTTTTATCGTTAACGCTTTTTGATTGCTCATCGGATTGATTATCTTCATTTGTGAAACTATTTCCAACAAAAAGGTGTTTTTCCGCAAAAAATTGGGGTAGTGATTGCCTAAAGTCCAGGACAAACTGTCAAAAAGAAGACCGCAAGGTCATCCCATCTCGGATCGCTTCTGTCCAAGCTAATATACAAATTCTTGCAACCGGTCAAAAACTTTAACGACTCCAAAAGACCTGCAATTGTGTTCAAAGAAAAGTTAATTTTCTTTGATAAGTGATTCGTAAATAACTTATTGTGTTATCCAGGAGATGTCGTCAATAATTTAGTTGCTCTCTATTAGTTAGTTTCCGAGTAGCGAACTCCAGAAGTCAGTCCAGAAATTCGACAAAGTTGTGGGAAGCTCCTGCCAAGTTGTTTTCTATGGTTGCTTTCCGTTCCTGATTCAGATTCTTACTAAGACGAGTTTGGCTGCGTTTCCTGGCATTCTAAAAGTTGTTTCATGGTCTTTTCCATACAATAGGTGCACAGGATGTTTTTGTCCGAATACACTTAATTCACGTGATCAAAGCCGAGCTTTTTCTCTTTGTGTGGTGTCCTCGAGAGACGTTCTAAATTAGCGACGTTCATACCAGCCTCGTGGTTTTTGTTTCATAATCAAATTGCACCTGTTTTTTTATCAATCTGATCATTATTCCATCATTTTTTTTGAAAAAAAAGTAGATAAATAATCAAGATACAATGATCAGTATCAGTTGGAAGTTTATATCCCATGTGTTAATTCTAAGTGTTGAGAGAAAAAACACAAATGCAAGAAATTCTCCTTTCGTCGTAGTAGTTTCCTTGATTTTTACTAGACGTTATGCAATCACCGTGTAGCCTCATTGTTGCCTTTATCAATTGAGCAGATCAGAGAGGCGTCCATATTTAAAAAGTAGGTGTCAGTGTCATTTATGTATCCCAAAAGCGGTGCATTATGTAGTGTCTATTTACGTTACTATACTGCCAGTTCACAGTCATGGCTCCAATTAACAATATTTTGTCGTTTACTTTCCATGGAGCGGCCGGACTATCTCTCAAAAATGTTTTCTGAGTCTTAAGTGAAATGTGACTAGTAACAATACAACTCTTACTTGTCTCATTTCTGAAAAATTATTTTTTTACTAAATGTCTTTAGTTCCACCACCACTTCTTCCATTGAATATTTCCTAAACGTTTTCACAAATAGACTTACTTTTTGCACATTTTAGTTTTATGACAAGGACAAAATCTTGCTCATTTGGATATTCGTCAAATAACTTACCGAAGACAATTATGCCCTCCAGTAAACTTAGCAGTTGATAAGAAGATCCCGAATTGATCATTTCCAATAAATTTTAAAGTTCGCAATTATAGAGTCTTGTCGTACGCGAGTGTATTTGCGTACTTGTTCTTGAGTCGCGAGTTGTATTTATATTCTAAGTTCCACTTGCGCGGCGAGTGCGCTTTACAGAATTTCCAAATGAATTTGCTTAGCGAATCGCGTACAGACTAGTGTCTACTTTACTCGGGTTACAAAGACAGTTTGTGTAGAATAAATTAATTGGGCAACTGTACTCGAAAAGCAAAATAAAGAGAATGAAAGAATAACTCAACTGTTATTCCAGAAGTCAAATAAGTTATGAACAATAATTTCCCGTTGTGGGAAAATGATAGCAACAGACATGCATGTGAAGAAATAATGATTTATACACATGCCCCTCGGGAATGGGTACACTGATTAAATTAAGTACATCGTATGATAGATTTACTGCACTAAATTATGATGTACGACATTTCTCCTGCTTTCAAAATTAAAATTGCATGAAATAAAATTTTAATAACAATATGGATAATAATAATACTTATTCACCGGTTAAATAGTATCAACAATATATTTACTGGTTATCATAGCTAGTCATAATTAATAAAGTATCAGTTTTTACATATCCGCTTCATCAATAATCAGTTCGTTAGAGGTGCTATGATCAGCAGGCCGAATACGGGGGTCCGTTGGAGACACCTGTCCTATGATAGGCGAAGGAAATTCGTTGCGAATCGGTTCAACTTGCGTAGCAGTGTCCACAATGGTTTGTATCACTGAGGGTTGAATCGATTCTATATCACCCACTCGACGCTTCCTACGGGGTGGAGCAAAGTTCGGGGGACACGAATTTGTGGAATCACCCGAAGAGTCGTCTTTATCGTAGCCATAATATTTGGGGCTTTTCGGGTTCGTTTAGTGGATCGTGGTAGAGTATTGGCGAAAGATGTTGTTGGAGCAGGATGAGGTGGTTCAATTGTTTCTTGTTGCGTGTTTGTAGGCGGAGGTGCAATAATCACTTCTTCCGTTATAATTGGTTGATCGGGAGCGGCCTCTGGAATTCCGGGTAGTGCTTGCGGGGCGAAATTATCCGGAACCTTTGGCATACGTACTCGCATTGCGCGAGCAATGTTCGATTTGTTCGAGGATATGCCGCTACCAGTCTCCCGTTTTCGGTGTTTCATCTTCCGGACCCCTTTCTGGATACGGGTGCACTCTTTAGTATGGCTGATGATCTTGGCTTCCGTTGTCTTTTCATGCGTGCGGGATCCTCTGCGGTTGATATACTCCGTCAATTTTGTCTTTCTTTCCTCACGAGTGCCAAATTTCGCAATATCACTATTGCGGACAGTGACTTCTACCTTACCCGGCTCGCGAATGACCGAAGTGTATTGGTCGGTCTTTTGGACGACCGATCCTGGTGCCAACACCTCATACAATCCGTCCAGGTTCTTCTTGGATCGCTTGTGGAGGTGCTTCTTTCTGGCAATATTGAGTTGAACCGCGTGTTCTTTCAGTGGAAGTGGGCGGTGTGCATGCGTGGTGCGAAGGAAGCGTGATTCGTTGTCTGTGGCTTGCCGTTCGCGATTAGTAGCGTCCTTAGTCGCCTTGCACATATTGCGCTCAATTTCATCATCACTCCGGATGTTTCCTCAATGTTCTTCCGGCAGCAATTCGTTGGGGGTTACAGTTTCTTCATCTAAATAATGATTCAAAATTTTTTCATAACTGAGGTCAGATGATTTAGGTTGAGTACTTATATTACTAAGTGGTGTATTGGCCTTACGCCCGAAGTGAGATTCGAATGGCGAAAGTTTAGTTGTTTTATGTTTGCATATGCGAAGCTGGTATATAATGGATTTTAATGCTGCTTTAATGGTGAACGTATTTAGTTCTTTGTGTGCGTCTTTAATACATGCCAAGCGTTGTTTAATTGTACCAATTAATCGTTCTACTAAACCTATTGCACGATGATCATTTGCCGGAGCTGGTATTAATGTGATATTGTTTTTTGTACAAAAATTTTTTACTTGGTTACCTATAAGACAACGGGCTTGATCTATTCTTAATGAACGTGGAACGCCATGAATTTGTATATAATTATCCAAAAATTTTATAACATTTGAGGCATTTGCATTCTCAACTAATTCCGCAGAAGGATATTTTGAAAATCTATCGATGCATGTTAAAATATATATTTCATGTTCTTTTTCGTTATTAATGTGCCCTGCAAAGTCTATTTGTATTTCTTGGTTGGGTACTATACATGGTGTATGTGGTTTAAATTGTTTTGCGGGAATAACAGATTTTAAATTTTTACCGATAGCAGTGCAAGATTTGCACTCTATTGCTTTGACTAGCAAATCGCGGTTCATGTATGGCCACCAGCAGTGCTGGGCCATACATATCATCCCCCAGCTTCCCGGGTGACTAGCATGGAGGTCGTCGATGAGGGCCTCTTTGAGTGCATTGGGGATTGCCACCTTCCCGTCCATGCAGACGCACCCGCCTGTCACGTGAAGGTCCCGCCAATAACTGTGAAGATATGGATTGAGTGCCTTCAGTCTCTCTTCGTCCCCCCGAATTATGCAGTCTCGCACTTCTTTTAAGACTGCATCCTTACTGGTCAGTGACGAGATGAGGCCTTTACTGAAAACTTTCCCCACCACTCGTTCGAATGACATTACTTGTGGGCTATCCGTTAGCGGGGTACTCAGGTTGGAGTGCGATGAAGATCTGCGAGGCGTGCTCGTTGTCGCATTGTCAGTGAATGACACGCGGGGCGAAGCTCTAGTAGGTCGAGTTGAGAGGGATTTTCCCTTGAGAGAAGATGCTTGTTGGCTCATTGTTATTGAGGTTGTTGATTTTTCAATTAAATTGATTGATGAAAAGGAAGGCAACTGAATTTCAGATTGAGTTTGGGCAAAAAGCACTTGATTTTTGTTTACCAATTGGGCACGTGAGTTATTTAAAGTATTTGAGTGTGGCTTACTAAAAAGGTAGGAATTTGAGGCTGATTTTTGATTGACAAGTGAGAATGACTTAAAGGATTAAATTTGGATGTATTTTGGTGAGCGAGTGACGCTTTTCTTGTATTTACTAGTCTTTGAGACTCAATATTTACTGGAATAGTTGTAAATGGTAGACTATGTGACGCATATTTGGAATGATTTGGGTATTTAGTAACTCGCGTTGCAAAAGAGTCATCTAAAGAATGCATTTTAGTCATTTGAGTAATTAGTAAAGGATTATGCCAGGCGGGTGTTAATTTGTTAAAAGACTTGCGTACTCGCGATGCGAGATTAGGGGTAGTATCTTTTAAATTAGAAGTGTTAACTATTGGAGGGGAATATGTGTTAGCGAGTATGAAATTGTTTTGACGTAAATGTACTCGCTGATCATGTACACTAGTACAATTAATACCATTAGTGGAAGGGATAAATATATGTGGCATTTGATCCGCGAATGAATTACTGTTATGAGCTACATGTACTTCTGGAGCGTGTGTGCTATACATATGTTGAGTTTTGAAAGGA
The DNA here is from genome assembly GCF_964194025.1 of Convolutriloba macropyga. Classification (NCBI taxonomy): domain Eukaryota; kingdom Metazoa; phylum Xenacoelomorpha; order Acoela; family Convolutidae; genus Convolutriloba; species Convolutriloba macropyga. The sequence goes on from NC_134472.1 coordinate 32,070,541, forward strand.
ATAATATTATAGTTATGTTTTTGCGACGCGAGATTTGAATTATTATTTGTTAAGCGAACATGCTGAGCGGGATTCATGTCTAATTTGATAGTTTGTTTGGATGAGAATTTTAGACTATTGATTCGCGGAGCGAAATTTGATTTAGCATTTGTTAAGCGTACCCGCTGAGCGGGTTTTGTATCAGGAGTAGAAGATTGTTTTGAATAGTATTTTGAACTAGTGTTTCGCAAGGCGAGTGAGTTAGAAATGTCAGATTGGGGATTTTGAGATTCATAAGCTATGTTTAAAACTTGTTCTGTAATGTTGGTGGAATTTTTGTGTTCTCTATCAATATCAATATAAAATTTATGAAGTGAATTAGCTGTGAGATTGTGTTTTTGTTGAAGTAATTGGGCATCAGCATGTATACTCGATAATGTTGCAACTAGAAATTCTTCGTCATATTTGGAAACACTTTTTGCTGGTTGATATGGGTTACGGGATATGTAATCAACTAAGCCCATTTTTGCGCCGGGCAAATGTTCTATTGAAAATTGATAAGGTAATAGACGGTCAACCCACCGTGCTAACCTACTATTATAACTTTTATTTGATCGATGCTCTTTTAAAATGGAAAGTAATGCGCGGTGGTCAGTTATAACAGTAAATTCTTTTCCATATAAATAGTTTTTAAAATATTCTATCGACCACACTACCCCAAGGAGTTCTAATTCGTTAATACTATATCGTTCTTCACTGCTGTTTAAAAATCGGGATGCAAAAGAAATCGGTTTCCAACCATCAACTGTTAGTTGTTCTAGTGCTGCTCCCAAACCAGAACGTGAAGCATCACATTTGATGAGCGTTTCAAATTGGGGATTATAATGCATATTTTCGGTATGATTTGCTATGCGAGTTTTAATTGCATTAAAATGTAATGTGTGCGTGTCAGTCCAGACAAATTTAGTGGATTTACGAAGGAGAGGTCTTAAAGGATGGCAGAGTTGAGCTAAATTGGGAATAAATTTGCTAATATAGTGAACTGAGCCGAGAAATGAGCGTAATTTTTTTGAGTGTATTAGGAGGTTGTAATGATATAATGGATGATGTTTTGGATTCGAGTGGCGAGATTCCAGATTGAGTTATATTATATCCTAACCATGAAATTTGTTGTTTTGCAAAATGACATTTCGGAAGATTGATACGGAGGTTGTCTGCATCTAACTTTCGAAGGCAATCCAGTACGAGTTTAAAGTGATCATCTTCTGAACCTTTACTAACAATTAAAATATCATCTAGGAAACAGAATGTGTTTTTAAGTCCAATCAGGGTGTAGTCCATTGCCTTCTGAAACTCGGCAGGCATGTCAGTTAGACCGTAGAATCCTGTTTTGAATCGGTATGTGCCTGTCATGTCACCACTGATAATATTAAAGTTACAATGATTAGCAGTTTCAGGGTGTAAATTTAGTTGACTGTAGGCATATTTAAGATCAATAGTAGAGAAATATATTTGCTCCGCGGGTTCTGTTTTGTAGTTTGTAATTATTTGTGATATCGAATCTATGAGTGTTTCAATATTTGGCATTTGATATTTGTTCTTATGTATTGCTTTGTTAAGAGTTTTAGAATCTAGTGCTAATTTTATGGTTTTATCTCGTTTGACTGTGATTACAATAGGCGAAATAAAATATTGGTCAGAACAGTTATTCAATTTTTCTATATGTCCCTCTACAAGAAGTTTTTTAATTTCAGTATTCACTCGTTCTTGTAAGTTTATGGGTACTTTTCTACCCTTTTGATGTTTTGGCTGGAAATGACGATGAAATTTGGATTTTACAATGTGTATTTTTGAACGACCAGTACGTGTTATAAGTTGAGGGAATTGTTGTGCGATGCGTGTTTTGAATGGACATTGTGATGTGATAGTGTTGACCATACTACCTTCCGATTTTGGAGTTTGATTTACTGAAATTCCAAGAGCGTCAAATAGATCTCTTCCCACTAATGGTTTTAGTCCATCACGAACTACAACAAATTCAGCTTCTTCAAGTCGCCATCCATTACTCGCAATTGGTGCCTGTATCATACCTATCACATTTATAGGTTCATTGGAGAATGTTTTGAGTTCCTGGGGAGGCGCTGTCATCAACCATCGAGCAAGGGGAGAATTATCCACAATTTCCGAAGCAAGAGACTCAGGCAAAATACTGCATACACTGCCGGAGTCGATGAGAAGTCCAACATGGTTGTTACCAATTTGTAGGATAGTGCTCTTTGGTTCAATCTGAATTGCGGTACTTGCGATGCTGGCGACCATGTTATCATCTGAGCTGTCGTAATCCGATTCGCATTGCGGGTTGAAGTTCATATTTTGTATCGCATTTACTGTTTGGTCAGTAGTAGTTTCTTCAACAGAGTTAACATTAGAACGATTAGGTTTGTTTGATGATGTTTTTGGTTTTCTGCATACTCGGGAAAAATGGTTTTGAAGGCCACAATTGTTGCAAGTCTTGCCTCTCGCAATGCATTTGATTCTATGGTTAATTGACCAAGTTAGGCCACAATTCCTGCATAGTTGATTTGGTGATCGAGTAAAGCTTGATGTATTTGGTCTCTGATTTGGTGGTCGGAATGTTCGTTGAGGGGTTATTGCATTGACTTGTGGAGCAGATTGTGAGTTTGTAATTTGTAGCTCGTTTCTTTGGCCTAATTCCATATTTATGGCCAAACGTAATGCTTGGGCTGGTTCTAAGGTTTCTCGCAGCAATTCTCGTTGAATTTCTGTCCAACATATTTGCAATAGTCCAACATATTTGCAATAAATAGGTCTCTAATGAGGGTGTCTTCCTGGCTTCCGAGCTCACAATTTTCAGAAAGTTCTTTCAATTTTCCGAAAAAATGTTCGATAGACTCTCCTCTTGTCTGTTTCGTGGTCAGAAGAACATATCTGTCAAATGTAATGTTGCGCTGACGAATAAATGCTGTTTCCATGATTGTCCAAAGTTCTGCTGTTGAGAGGCTATCCATCTTGAGGTGGGGGTTTTGACTACAGACAATTCGACGTCCTTCAGTGCCCAAGCTGAGGTATAGCATTGACACAGTTTTTCGATCGGCTTGCGCCCATGGCTTGTCTCCGCACATTATTCCTATTTCCAGTTGTCTCTGACATCGGTTTTCCCCAATTCATTTTTGATTGAGCGTTTCTCGCCAATCTTTCCCGTTCCGATTGTGCCGATGATCCTGTTATCGTAACCTCATAGATCGGTTCAAGTGGTAGTTGTACTGTTTCAGGTTTTGGTTCCAATAAAGTGTCTATTGTAATATTTTCCTTTGCAAGAAGCGCTAACTTGGCCTGCATCTGCCACTTCTCCCATTTCAGTGGCGGGTCTACACTTGGTTTATCCCAAAATGGCTCAATGCCAAGTGGGGTTCGTTTTTGAGCTGCTGACTGCGCCATGTCGTACGCGAGTGTATTTGCGTACTTGTTCTAGAGTCGCGAGTTGTATTTATATTCTAAGTTCCACTTGCGCGGCGAGTGCGCTTTACAGAATTTCCAAATGAATTTGCTTAGCGAATCGCGTACAGACTAGTGTCTACTTTACTCGGGTTACAAAGACAGTTTGTGTAGAATAAATTAATTGGGCAACTGTACTCGAAAAGCAAAATAAAGAGAATGAAAGAATAACTCAACTGTTATTCCAGAAGTCAAATAAGTTATGAACAATAATTTCCCGTTGTGGGAAAATGATAGCAACAGACATGCATGTGAAGAAATAATGATTTATACACATGCCCCTCGGGAATGGGTACACTGATTAAATTAAGTACATCGTATGATAGATTTACTGCACTAAATTATGATGTACGACAAGTCTCATAGGTGCCAATAAAGATGTCAAGTTTCGCAATTTTTTATTCACAGGCAATTGGAATTGTCTTTATACAAAACTTATATTTGACAAAAAGCAGATTCAGTTTAGAGTGATTTTAACATCAAGGATTCTTGCCAGCGGCCATTTGTCCCATTTGCTCGTTATAGTCAATTTTTTTACGGAAGTTGATGGGACTGCCCGATACAATTAATAATATTCAAAATTAAATCTGAGTGCTGAACTAGTTCCCTTCGTGTTTTTACCAACTTCGTGTTTTTCGAAAGTCATTTACCAGCGCACACTCAAAGTGGTCCTCCTCTAATTTTTCATTTTATATAATAGCACATGTAGAGTTATGTTTCCTATTATGTTTAGCAGATCAACTATTACTATTTGTTCAGGTTTTCACACTTTCCCAGTTTTCACGGGTAATTTCTTGTTAGAGTATCTTATAGCAGATCACATATTGTATTAACGAACCTATAAAGCCTACAAATGGCTGCTTTTAAACTGAATAAATTTTGCGAATCAACCCCACTGTGAACAAAAACAAAGCTAAGAATCTCTTTTGCAGGTAAAAAAAATGGGTAAAAGTAACGCCTTTACAATACCTATGAGCGATGAATATCGATGGGTATCACAATCTCATCTGTTCTTCTTTAAAAAAAATTATGAATTGAGATAAAATGGTCAGTAACATTTGTAATCTTCTATCCCTAATAACAAATTCTAAGACTTGAGTGAAAAAATCTATTGCAAAAGACCACTCTTTGTGGCAGAGTAGTTTTGTGGACCTCTACTAAACTTTATACAATCACTGTGTTGCCTCATTGCTGCTTCTTTTTAGAGAACAATTGGGCGGATCTTGAACAAAGAGGCGTTCATCTTTAATATGAACGTGTCATCGTCAATTAAATAACCCAACACTGGCACTTTTTAATACCTATATAGGTTGTTATGCTGCGTTTCACAGTCTGCATTGCCGCATTTAACGCATTCTTTGTCGTTTAAATGTTTGTAGAGTGGCTGGAGTATCGTTTCAAAATCTTTGGGAGGCTGATGTAATTTGTGACTAGTAACAACAGAGCTCTATTTTGTTTCACTTTTCTAGAGATTTTTGTTTTAATAACTGTGGATACTGTCTATGGCTCCACCACTACTTCTTCCATAAAAATTTTCTAAATCTTTTCCTAGAGTAATTAAGTGTTTGCCGATTTTCTGATGCCAGCTTCTTCAAGTTTTCCAAGGACAAGTTCTGGCCAATTTAAATATTGATCAAATATCTAACTGAAGACGATTATGCCGTCCAGTATACTTAGCAACTTCATAAAGAATTCCGACGTAACCAATTTCGATAAGTTTTGTAGAGTTTCGGCTTGTATAGTCTCGTATGTTCTGAAAAAGCAGTAAGGTTTCTCAGTTCTTCATTCAGAAGAATTTTAAAATGTCTGGAGATCCAAATAACATTTGATAAAAAGCGCAGTTAGTGAGAGAGTCTTTAACATCAAACACTCTTGTCACTGGCCACGTGTTTCATATGATTGTTATAGTCCTAGTTTTCATTTTCACGGAAGTTAATGGAGCTGACTGATACATATGAGTTGTATTTAAATTTAAATTTGAATACTGAACTAGTTCCTCTCATGTTATTGCAAACCCATAAATGTGTTTCAAAATTTATTCACCAGCAAACAATCGAAATGCTCCTCCTCTGTTTTTAAAACTTATGTAACAGAACAGCTACATTTAGTTTTTCGATTATGTTTATCAGATTAATTGTTGGAAGAAAAAACAGTTTTTGCAAGGTTTCATACTTACCATTTTTCACATGTGAGCGAAAATAAAACCAATGTATTACTTACAATGTCTAAATGTCCAATGCAAATTTTCCACTGGTAATGATCTCAGCAATCAAAGGTTTTATTGCGTATATAGAATAAATTTTAAAAACATTACAGTTCTTAGGTTTTCTTTCTATATTGGCACTTTCTATATTTGTTGGTAAATTCCGCAACGAAACATTCTCATCAAATTCCAGAAATGTCTCTTGCATGAAAAGGGCCTCTGCCCTAAAACCTGCCTTTCTTTTTTCCTAGATGGCTCACGCTTTCAAACCATCTCTCTCTCACACACACACACATACACTCTCTCTCTCCTCTCTCTCTCTCTCTCTCTCTCTCTCTCTCTCTCTCTCTCTCTCTCTGAGAGTTCTCTTTGATCAGGCCGCTGATCCCATGATCTAGTTGCTGATATACAGTATTTTTAGGCATTATGGCTTGTAACCCACTTATCTTTGGAGCCAATCTATTTCCTAAGGCTATTTTCACATAAGGTTGACTTTTTCAAAGAAATTTTTCTCAGTACTATTTGAGTTCTCTCGCGTTGTAACTTAAGGATAAATCAATGTAATCTATGTTTTTCAAATATAACAAAAAAATGTAATGGTTTTATATAGTTGCTTTACGCCGCATGGCAGTGGCTTCCGGTAAACGACATTTTGTTGGCGGGATTGTTCGTGGAGTTTTAATGCATTTGTCGTATTTCTATTGTAACATAAGTTCAAACAAAATTGAACTTTGGAGGCTGACTCAAAGTGCTCCCACTTGGATTATTTTATATTTAGGTCGACTGAATTCTCATTGAAGTCTAAACCTTATTCAACCTATTTTTATTTATCATTTTAGCTTTTGATTCCAAACTTATATTTTACAATTGATTGTTTATTATATTTTTAAAAATTGATGATATTTTAAAGTTAATTCGACTCGAATAAGCAAGTGGACTGAACACATTCCATTTCACGCTAAAAGCTCTTAGACTGTCTCTCAGTCTCATTTTTTTGTTCTTCTTTCTCTACAACAAATAAAACTAGCAAGACACGTGTGACCTTTCAAGTGACGTGTCATGCTGGTTTCAAGTAATGTGTTACTTTTCAGGTAGCCAACATTTGAGTCAGATCTTTCAAAAAATTACAGAGTGAAACATTCTAAGCATAACTCGAACCTGATGATTAGCAAAACATATCCTTATGAATAATAATTGCTAAATTCTTCAATTTATTTTTACAAAAATTTGGCTTTTCCCTCCTTGCTTTTTGAGAATTGGGTTGGTTTATTTTTTACTCCTTCTTTAAAAATTTTGATATTATTTGCTTTAAATTTTAAGGTAGATTAAAACGTTTCAAGGATTTAAGCTGGCTATAACATAAACAAAAATTATATCAGCACACAAGCAAACAGCTCTTCATAATTACTTCGATGCGATATGAAAATACAAACATGAAATGTCTGCCACTAAAAGTACTTTCAGAAGAAAAACATTGTTTAAAACTGCAGTAGGAGTAATTATATCCTGTGAAAAATGGTATTTAGGTCATTCAGTTCAAGATCTTCAGTGCATTTTAAACCTCGGGTTTCAAAATTTCAGTCTGAAAATAATAATATATTACGCAATGAAAAATGAAAATATAAGAATCAGAAAAAGAAGTATTGTTTAGGATGCAGCTGATGTATTGTGCAAAATTAAATATGTAAGGATTTTGGTTTTAGTCAATCTACTGCTTGTTTTATTGCGGGTATTTTTTGTCGAAATTTAGTATTCCGTTCGAGAAATTTTTGTAGTTGTTTCCTAATGAAAACGGGTAAATTCAAATTAAATTACCACATAAAAGTCTTACTTGCTTGACTAATGCTATAATGAACGATCATCACTCGGAAGAAAAGAATCTTACAAAGGGAGTTCTAATAACCGATAAGATATTTCTTTTGTTGTACATTAATATGTTCATGACAAATTTCCTCTGAATCGTAAGATAACTGTTTTTTACTTGAACGATCTGGACATTTATATTGACGAACCTACAAAACCTACAAACGGCTGTTTTTAAACTGATTAAAGTTTGCGAAACAACACCACTGTGACCAAAAACAAATTAAGAATCTCTTTTGCAGGTTAAAAAAATGGGTAAAAGTAACGCGTTTCCAATACCTATGAGTGATGAATATCGATGGGTATCACAATCTCATCTGTTCTTTTTTAAAAAAAATTATCAATTATTGAGATAAAATGGTCAGTAACATTTGTAATCTTCTATCCCTAATAAAAAATTCTAAGACTTGAGTGAAAAAATCTTTTGCAAAAGACCACTCTTTGTGGCAGAATAGTTTTCTGGACCTCTACTAAACGTTTGACAATCACTGTGTTGCTTCATTACTGCTTCTTTTTAGAGAACAATTGGGCGGATCTTGAACAAAGCGGGGTACATCTTTAATACGAAGCTGTCAGCGTCAATTAAATAACCCACCACCTGCAATATTTAGTGCCTATTTAGGTTGCTATGCTGCCGTTTCACAGTCAATGCTCCATTTAACGCGTTCTTTGTCGTCTAATTGTTCATAGAGCGCCGGCTGGAGTATCGTTCCAAAATCTTTTAGGAGGCTGATTTGATATGTGTCTAGTAACAATATACCTCTGTTTTGTTTCACTTTTCTAGTGATTTTTGTTTTGATAATTGTCGATTATGTCTGTAGCTCCAACACTAACTCTTCCATTGAAAATTTTCTAATTTTTTTCCTAAATTAACTAAGTTTTTGCCCATTGTTTGCCAGCTTCTTCAATTTTTCCAATGACAAGTTCTATCTAATTTGGATATTCATCAGATAACTAACCGAAGTCAATTATGTCCTCCAGTATACTTACCAACTTCATAAAAAATTTTTATAAGTAATTTTATAATAAAAAATTTTTATAAGTAAAATTTTATTTTAAAACTAAACAAATTCTGATAAGTTTTTTAGAGTTCCGACTTTTTGACGCTCATAGGATTTGAAAAAGCAGTCAGGTTTCTCAATTCTTCATTCAGAAGAATTTTAAATTGTCTGGAGTTCCAAATAACATTTGATAAAAAGCACAGTTAGTGAGAGTCTTTAACATCAAACACTCTTGTCCGTGGCCATGTGTTTCATTTGATTGTTATAGACCTAGTTTTCATTTTCACGGAAGTTAATGGAACTGCCTGATACAAACTAGTGGTAATTAAAATTAAATTTTATACTGAACTAGTTTTTTTCATGTTATTGCAAACCCACAAATGTGTCCCGAATTTTTTTCACCAGCAGACACTGAAAATGCTCTTCCTCTGTTTTTAAAATCTATGTAACAGTATAGCTAGATTTAAGTTTCCTATTATGTTTATCAGATGAATTGTTGAAACAAAAAACTTTATGAAAGTTTTCAAACTTCCTCATTTTTTCACATCCGGGCGACTCTAAAACCAATGTATTATTTCCACTGTCTAATGCTCCATTGCAAATATTCCACTGGGTTATGATCTCCGCATTCAAAGGTTTTATTGTATTTATAGAATAAATTTTTAAGACATTTTAGATCTTTGTTTTTGTTTCTATATTGGCGCTTTCTATATTTGTTGGTAAATTCCCCAAAGGAAATTCTCAGCAATTTCTTGATAAGTCTCTTGCATTAAAATGGGCTCTACACAAAAACCTGCCTCTCCTTTTTCCTATATGGCTCAAGCCTTCCAAACGATCTCTCTCTCTCTCTCTCTCTCTCTCTCTCTCTATCTATCTATCTATCTATCTATCTCTCTCTCTTCTCTCTCTCTCTCTCTCTCTCTCTCTCTCTCTCTCTCTCTTAGACTATTCTCTAGAGTAATCAATCAAATTTAATTACCTCAAATTAAACAAAAAAATGTAAAGGTTTTTTAGTTTCTTTAAGCCGTATGGCAGTGGCCTCCGGTTAACGGCATTTTGTTGGCATGAGTGTTCGCGGATTGCTTTGATGAATTCATCGTATTTCTCTTTTAGCATCAGTTTAAACGGAATTGATCTCCTTGGCAGGTTTTTTGTAGCCTAAATTCAAAAATTTCTTTCATTTTCTAACTTTGCAGGCTGGCTCAAAGTGCTCCAAGTTGGATTGTTTTTTCATTTAGTCTACCTAATTGTCATTAAAGTCTAAACTCGTTTTAACGAATTTTTTATTTATCATTTTATCTTTTGATTCCATAACATTTTACAATTGATTTTTTATTACAATGTTACATTTTTTACATTATTACATTTATTACATTATCAAAAGTTTGTGACATTTTCACGTTTGATTAATTTCGTAGTTCTTAAATTCCTAGAACAATTTTTTGTTGTTACTGGTGTATTTTGCTTTTGGTTTTGATCACAATCGTTAAACCGCTTGTTTTCGGTGAATGGTTTTTGTTTCGTTTTTTTTAATTTGGTCGAATAAGCAAGTGGACTACGCATATAGAATCAAAAAACGACAGACGAGCCAGACAGTGAAGGTTGTTAATCATCCTATAAGTTTCAATTTACACTTAAACTTCTTAGACTGTCTCTCAGTCTCATTGTTTTTTCGTTCTTCTTTCTCTACAACTTATAAAACTAGCAAGACACGTGTGACCTTTCAAGTGACGTGTCATGCTGGTTTCAAGTAATGTGTTACTTTTCAGGTAGCCAACATTTGAGTCAGATCTTTCAAAAAATTACATAGTAAAACATTCTAAGCATAACTCGAACCTGATGCTTACCAAAACATACCCTTATGAATAATTGCTAAAATGTTTCAATCTAATTTCACAAAATTTGATTTTTCACTCCTCGAGTTTTGAGAATTAAGGTTGTTTTGTTTTTACTCCTTCTTTAAAAATTTTGATGTGATTTAACTAAAATTTTAAGGTAGATAATAAGGTTACAGGGATTTAAGCTGGCTATAACCTAAACAAACATTATATCAGCACATAAGCAAACAGCTCTCCATAATTACTTTGATGCGATAAGAACCTGCATATTACATAAAATGTCTGTCACTAAAAGTACTTCCAGAAGAAAAACATTGGTTAAAACTGCAGTAGGAGTAAGTATATCGTGTCAGAAATGGTATTTCAATCGTTCAGTTCAAGATCTTCAGGGCATTATAAACCACGGGTTTCAAAGTTTCAGTCTGAAGTTAATAGTTTATGAAATTATAATTGAAATGATAAGAATCAGAAAAATAATATTGTTAAGGATGCATCTGATGTATTGTGCAAAAATACTTATGTAAAGATTTTGATTTAGGTCATTCTACCGTTTGTTTTACAGCGGTTTTATGTTGTCGAAATTCAGTGGTCCGTTCGTGAAATTATTGTAGTTCTTTCCTAATGAAAACGGGTAATTTTAAATTAAAATAACAAATAAAAGGCTAACCTGCTTTACTAATGCCATCATAATCGCTCATCAATCTGAAGAGAAAAACCTTACAAACCGAGCTCCAATAACCAACAAGATAGTTCCTTTGTTGTACATTAATCCGTTTATGGTAGATTTTCTCTTAATTTGTAAGATAATTGTCTTTTCTTGGACGATCTGGCCATTGTATTGAAGAACCTACAAAGCCTATAAATGGCTGTTTTTAAACTGAATAAATTCTGCGAATCAACACCACTATGACCAAAAACACAGCTAAAAATCTCTTTTGCAGGTAAAAAGAAATGGGTAAAAGTAACGCGTTTCCAATACCTATGAGTGCTGACTATCGATGGACTCACAATCTCATCTATTTTTTTTTTAAAAATTATGAATTGAGTTACAATGGTCAGTAACAAATGTAATCTTCTATCCCTTATAACAAATTCTAAGACTTGAGTGAAAAAATCTATAACAAAAGACCTCTTTTTGTGGCAAATTAGTTGAGGTTGTTATGCTGCGTTTTACAGTCATTGCTCTATTTAACGCGTTCTTTGTCGTCTAAATGTTCTTAGAGCGGCGGGAGTATCGTTCCAAATCTTTTAGGATATTTTCTGATTTGATATGTGACTGGTAAAAATATACCTCTATATTGTTTCAATTTTCTATAGATTTTTTGTTTTGATAACTGTCGATTATGTCTGTAGCTCCACCACTACCTCTTCCATTGAAAAATTTCTATTTTTTTTCCTAAATAAAAAAAGCTTTTGCCCTTTTTTTGTCAGCTTGTTCGAGTTTTCTAAGGACAAGTTCTAGCCATATAGATATCAAATAACTAAGCGAAGACAATTATGCCCTCCGTTATACTTAGCAACTTCATAAAAAAGTTCCGAAGTAAACAATTCCGATAAGTTTTGTAGATTTCCGACTTGAAGAATCTCATATGTTCCGAGGAAGCAGTCCGGTTTTCATTTCTTCATTCAGAAGCAATTGAAATTGTCCGGACAGTCAAATAATATTTGTTAAAAACCAGATTTAGTGAGAGAGACTTTAACATCAAAAACTCTTGTGAGCGGCCATGCGTTTCATTTGCTTGTTATAATCCTAGTTTTGTTTTTCACGGACGTTAATGGAGCTGCCTGATAAAAATTAGTGTTATTTCCGAAAACTAAATGTTCAATTTTATCATGACCACAGCACCCTCTGAGGCACATGATTACAGTGCACAGGAGAGCAAAACTTTTTCTCGTGCGTATGTATGTTTTTGCGTCCGCCGAGTAGAACTCATCTTTCTTTTCAGCAATTTTTCTAGCTAGTTGTTTTATAGAGCGCGTTGTAGATGTTTCTGCGCCCCCGTGCAGCAAAACTCGAGCGCAACGAAGTTACCCTTCTCGATGTCAAATTTTCGTTCCTATTTGAGGCACTTCAACAACTCATGATTTTTGTACGCTTCTACGGATGTTTTTGTGCATGACTTGGCTAGTTGGTTAAATATCCTCGCGTCAAAGAAAAAACGGCTGCTTCTTGACCACCGTAGGCTATTAGTTTTAATGTTTAGTCACTTGCTGTCGTCAATGCTAGAGTGTAGTAGATTTTTTATAAAGGACTCCCCTTGAAGCAACTGAAGAGCCGGTTCAATCTCGACATCATAGTAGACGCCATGCATGACCTTAGCAAAGGTTTCTCGGATCTCGTTGTGTCTCATCTGTGCAAATTTGAACTTTTTACCACATAGACAATTAAAGGGCGTACTTGTGGCCAGGATCTTGTACCTAATGAAAAATCCGTATCTGAATTCGGACTTCGTTAACATTAAACCGTAACGTTTAAGCGGTAGAGCTACGAACCACTTCGATGCTCCTTTTTTCGAGGCCATGTCTATCAAGTGGCGTGGTCGGTTTGAAAATTTTCCATAATATCTATCTCCTGTAATCGAATTTTAATTAGGCGTGCGGTTCTTTGGTCAAGCTTTATGCAATCTTGGGTTAGATGCGCACTTGCTCGATACTCATCTTCAAGAGGAGCGCATGTGGTCAGTGAAGCCGCGTATTCCGTTTCGTAAGCTATTGGCACCATGAAGTTAAGTCCGCCCGCCCAGGTTGGTTGCGGATACAATAGTCGACGATAAGACGTGCCTTTGGATTGTGGCTTCCGCGTCTGTGAAGATACTCTGTGAGTTTGGCGTTGTCCCAGACACCAATTTTATATTTTTTGCTGCGCGCCATTTGTGAGGCGTGCGTAAGAGTTTTGAGGGGATTTCTTTGCTACTTGCCCTAATTTGTTCAAGAAATTGGCATACTTTTCAATTGTGATTACCTTAAAGTCCTCTCAAACAACCTGATATCTTTGATTTTGAAGCCTCTAACTTCGGGGAGTTCACGACGGAAACCAAAACAACTGCTATGTTTCGTTAGTTGTTTGAAGAACAAGAGTAAGTCCTCCAAACGTCCCATATAGCCGCTGTTGTCTGTGTACAATTTTTAGACACGTCCTTAATCAGGACCAGCCTGAGCAAGGGAAGGTAGGCTAATTCATACATAGTCATAGCAATGGGGTTCCGTTGAATTGTGCTATCCAGGGACTGTAGTGTTTTACCTGCGAAGTATAAATTGGATGGGGTTGCGTATGTGCTTTGAACAAAAAAAATTCAAGACAGTTTAAATTCTTGTTAGGTTTTTAAAAGCCAAGTTACGTTTGAGGCAGTTGAAGGCTTTTTTATGTATATGAGGGGAACCGCGTCATTTTCAGATTTTTCATATTGCGAGCGCATAGAGTGAATTGCGTGTGCAATCTCCCGCTTTTGGACTATGCAAAGTTTAGTGTTGTTGCCCAAAAAGTATCGGGCTTTTTCTACATGCCTGATGACGCATTTGCCAATGATGCTACAAAAAACTTCAGCAACGCCAATAGATCGAAAACAGAGTTTTTTGTTCAAGGAGATTAGTCTGCATGCTTTGTAAGATTCAACAGACTTTTAAGATATTTTTTCAGTTGCCAGACGAATAGCATCGTTGGCTACCATTTTAGCTATGTTTGCTGGAATTTCTTTGCAAGAAGTGAATTGCGAATGAACTGGACTGTGCACGGATTCAATGTGCTTTCAAGGCTGCCTTTTAAGTGCCAATGCACCTATGTTTTTGAAGATTGTGGGGTGGTATGAGAGAGACTCAAGCGTGTTTTCGTCAACTATGTATTGGAAGTTTTTGGGAAGGAGTCAAAGTTTTCTCCATGAGCAACTCATTAACAGTGTTTCCTTTATTGGTACTTTTTATTGAAAAAATCCAGGATGATAGTTCAACAGTGAGACTCTTGAAGGCGTTCAAAAATTCTCCGGTTTCTATGAAGTTGCTGAACTTTTTCACTTCATCAATTTTTCATTTTGTATGGTCTTACGCAATTTCACTGTAGAGCTCTATCTTCCAGAGCAAGAGTGTCGCATGACCTTGGCACCATAACTGCAGGCATTGGGCGAGGGTCCTTGTAACTGACCGGTCGTTGGTCGATTTTAAGCAAAGGAGAAGCAGTTGGAGGAAGATACCTTCAATAAAACGTTCTTCATGGATGCCCCTTTCTGCAAAATTTTTCAGAATTTCATCTAGGCATTCCACGAACTTTTGTCCTACTTTTTTTGTTCGGTATTATGAAATTTGCCCGCCATTGACAGATTTCTTTATGAATTCTGTCAATCTTATCGACGTTTCTTGGCAATGTATGCCAGAACGTTTCATAAATTTTATCGTCTTTCCGTTACGTTTTGAGCCCATGGCAATTATGCGCCCATCATTGGCAACATCAGTAACAACCTGGGTTTTTCGTGGCGGTAAAAGGATAGTCAGGACGTTGCGATCACCATGTGTGGTTTTTGAAAAACATCGGGGACATAGAAAACCGGGAGGGAGGTCAGCGGAGCGTTTCAAATCACTGCACCTTACGTGAGGCCAGCCGCAAGAAATGCAGCAAAGTCTCAGGTTTCTTAGAGGAGTTTTAAAATGACTGCATTCACTTTGATCATGGAAACGGTTGAGAGAAGTTGTTGTTGTTGTTGTTGTTGGGGATTTACAGTTTTCACTGAGGGGATTTTCGTCCCAGTCGTCGTCTTAGAAAATTGTCCTATTATTTCTGCAGATCTGACAGTCACAGCATAGATGCCAGCTACAGATTTTATTTTTGTCGAATCGCTCGTTTACAAACTTCCACATGAAATTTAAAACTCGATTTTTAAGGCCTTTTTTCGTATTAAATTCTATGTATTTTTCTATTCAATTTGCTAGTCTGCATGTACGGAAAAAGAAATCATTTCTAGCCTTTTCAGCTCTGGTTTTCCGGAGCTTGAATAATTCATTTGTTCTCCCTTTTTCTGAATTTTGTTTCAGCATTGGTAAAAAGCTATCGTCTTCTGTCAATTTCGATAAAAGTAGAATGTCATTTAGTTGCATGAACATTGGTAGTGGTAGTTTGTTAAGAAGTCTCAGTTGATTTGGATACGGCATGACTTTTTGTCCAAGGATAATTTGTGACATCCATGGTCATGGGACATTGAAAGAGAGGTACCTGAACTTAGTGCGGGTACTAAAATCGGAAACTCAATTAAATTGTTCAGCTTGACAGTTTCGCGACTGCCTCTCTCAAATAGTTTTTGAAGAAGGCACCTAGAAAATTACCATGCAGTGCAAAATTTATTCACAATTTGAAAAATGAAAAAAAGGATTATAATTGGTGCTATCTTTCATGTTTAATTACTGACTCCTCAAAAAGCCAAATTATTTGCCAAAAAAATCTGATGGAAATTTAGTAACTCTCTGTTATTTTTAAGCGTGAAACCAAACATACTTTTGTTAACAGTTTCAACACTTTTCGGCAAATTTGGTAAAATTTTTAGAAAATGTTTTTGGAAAATATGCAGAGATTTAAAACCAGAATATCTACACAGGAAAAACGAAACTGAGAATAATAACCTATTTGAATGCATCTTCTCATCTGAATGCTTCATATGGGTGCTTATTGGTATATGTTCTTCGATATGTTTCAATACCCATTTATACCAAAAAGATTAACCACAACGTCTTTTCGAATAACAGTAGGGATTGTAGGGTTCTCTCTATGTCAGCCATTAGTTCTATATAATTTTAAGTATCTGAAATACCTCTCAACTTTTGTCCTCCCTCCCCTTTTGTTCCCAGGTAACTCAGCAGAGTCAGCTTGCGGTCGGAGAAACGTGTAATGGATTGTTTTAGGACATTGAGAGCGAATTTATTATCATCCTGATTAAAGATCATTCTGCACCAATAAGGTTGAACCCAGGAAGACATACTTCACTGTCTCGAATACTTTTAATAAACCACATTTGGTTTAAGCGGAGTGTTCTTATATCTGTCCTGACCCACGAGACTCGGCGAAATGCAATAGACTTCTTTAAGTAAGCTAGAGAAACTTGATCATCACTTGAATGAGCGCATAACAAGTTCTCACTTTTTCAGTGATTAGATTGGTTGAAATGTCTGGAGACAACATCGTCGGCTATTTTGTCCAACACGGTTTTGAATCACATTCATTGCAATTAAATTCTTATACGATTTCAGGCTGAGAATCTCCCTTGCAATCCAAATAGTTAATGCTGCTTGTCTATTGGGTACTGTTAACGACAAAACCGCATTTGACGAGATTTTTTATAAGTAATGTTTCTCTGAAAATGTGTTTTCAGCTGATGTTCGTAGCACAGCTGTTTTTTTTCGTCTTTTCTCCTGTCACTCAGTTGGTCATTGTTATTGTTGAATCCCCTCTCTATTGTTGAATTCCTTCTCTGAATTGTTGAGCATGCCAAGGTTTTTTTTGATGACAGGTCTTTTTGAATGACTGAGTGCCTGGCGCTCCTAATGATACTTTCTTGACAGCCTTGGAGCCGTAACTGCAAGTGTAGGCCAAGGGTCCTGGTATTTGACTGGTCGTTGGTCGATTTTAAGCAAGGGAGAAGCAGGTGGAGGAAGATAGTGGCAACCTTCAATAAAACGTGCGTCATGGATGCCCCTTTCTGCAAACTTTTTCAGAATTTCATCTAGGCATTCTACGAATTTTTGTCCCCCTTTTTTTGTTCGGTATTATGAAATTTGCCCGCCATTGACAGATTTCTTTATGAATTCTGTCAATCTTATCGACGTTTCTTGGCAATGTATGCCAGAACGTTTCATAAATTTTATCGTCTTTCCGTTACGTTTTGAGCCCATGGCAATTATGCGCCCATCATTGGCAACATCAGTAACAACCTGGGTTTTTCGTGGCGGTAAAAGGATAGTCAGGACGTTGCGATCACCATGTGTGGTTTTTGAAATACATCGCGGACATAGAAATTCGGGAGGGAGGTCAACGGAGCGATTCAAACCACTGCACCTTACGGGAAGCCAGCCGCAAGCATTGCAGCAAACGCTCAGGTTTCATAGAGGAGTTTTAAAATGACTGCCTTCACTTTGATCATGGAAAGGGTTGAGAGAAGTGTGACATCCATGATCGTGGGACATTGAAGGAGAGGAAACTGAACTTAGTGGGGGTACTAAAATCGGAAACTCAATTAAATTGTTCAGCTTGACAGTTTCGCGATGGCCTCTCTCAAATAGTTTTTGAAGAAGGCGCCTAGAAAATTCCCATGCAGTGCAAACTTTATTCACAATTTGAAAAATGAGAAAAAGAATTATATTGGTGCTATCTTTCATGTTTAAATACTGACTCCTCACAAAAGCCAAGTTATTTGCCAAAGATTTTGGATGGAAATTTAGTAACTCTCTTTTAATTTTAAGCGTGAAACCAAACATACTTTTGTTAACATTTTCAACACTATTTGGCAAATTTGGTAAAATTTTTAGCAAATGTTTTTGGAAAATGTTCAGAGATATAAAACCAGAATATCTCAGGAAAAACGAAATTGAGAATAATAACTTATTTGAATGCATCTTCTCATCTGAATGCATCTTATGGGTGCTTTTTGGTATACATTCTTTGATATGTTTCAATACCCATTTATACCAAAAAGATTAACCACAACGTCTTTTCGAATAACAGTAGGGATTGTAGGGTTCTCTCTATGTCAGCCATTAGTTCTATATAATTTTAAGTATCTGAAATACCTCTCAACTTTTGTCCTCCCTCCCCTTTTGTTCCCAGGTAACTCAGCAGAATCCGGCTTGCGGTCAGAGGATCTTGTAATGGATGATTGTTCTAGGGCATTGAGAACCAATTTTTCATCATCCTGATTAAAGACCATTCTGCACTAATAAGGTTGAACCCAGGAAGACATACTTCACTGTCTCGAATACTTTTAATAAACCACATTTGGTTTAAGCGGAGTGTTCTTATATCTGTCCTGACCCACGAGACTCGGCGAAATGCAATAGACTTCTTTAAGTAAGCTAGAGAAACTTGATCATCACTTGAATGAGCGCATAACAAGTTCTCACTTTTTCAGTGATTAGATTGGTTGAAATGTCTGGAGACAACATCGTCGGCTATTTTGTCCAACACGGTTTTGAATCACATTCATTGCAATTAAATTCTTATACGATTTCAGGCTGAGAATCTCCCTTGCAATCCAAATAGTTAATGCTGCTTGTCTATTGGGTACTGTTAACGACAAAACCGCATTTGACGAGATTTTTTATAAGTAATGTTTCTCTGAAAATGTGTTTTCAGCTGATGTTCGTAGCACAGCTGTTTTTTTTCGTCTTTTCTCCTGTCACTCAGTTGGTCATTGTTATTGTTGAATCCCCTCTCTATTGTTGAATTCCTTCTCTGAATTGTTGAGCATGCCAAGGTTTTTTTTGATGACAGGTCTTTTTGAATGACTGAGTGCCTGGCGCTCCTAATGATACTTTCTTGACAGCCTTGGAGCCGTAACTGCAAGTGTAGGCCAAGGGTCCTGGTATTTGACTGGTCGTTGGTCGATTTTAACCAAGGGAGAAGCAGGTGGAGGAAGATAGTGGCAACCTTCAATAAAACGTGCGTCATGGATGCCCCTTTCTGCAAACTTTTTCAGAATTTCATCTAGGCATTCTACGAATTTTTGTCCCCCTTTTTTTGTTCGGTATTATGAAATTTGCCCGCCATTGACAGATTTCTTTATGAATTCTGTCAATCTTATCGACGTTTCTTGGCAATGTATGCCAGAACGTTTCATAAATTTTATCGTCTTTCCGTTACGTTTTGAGCCCATGGCAATTATGCGCCCATCATTGGCAACATCAGTAACAACCTGGGTTTTTCGTGGCGGTAAAAGGATAGTCAGGACGTTGCGATCACCATGTGTGGTTTTTGAAATACATCGCGGACATAGAAATTCGGGAGGGAGGTCAACGGAGCGATTCAAACCACTGCACCTTACGGGAAGCCAGCCGCAAGCATTGCAGCAAACGCTCAGGTTTCATAGAGGAGTTTTAAAATGACTGCCTTCACTTTGATCATGGAAAGGGTTGAGAGAAGTGTGACATCCATGATCGTGGGACATTGAAGGAGAGGAAACTGAACTTAGTGGGGGTACTAAAATCGGAAACTCAATTAAATTGTTCAGCTTGACAGTTTCGCGATGGCCTCTCTCAAATAGTTTTTGAAGAAGGCGCCTAGAAAATTCCCATGCAGTGCAAACTTTATTCACAATTTGAAAAATGAGAAAAAGAATTATATTGGTGCTATCTTTCATGTTTAAATACTGACTCCTCACAAAAGCCAAGTTATTTGCCAAAGATTTTGGATGGAAATTTAGTAACTCTCTTTTAATTTTAAGCGTGAAACCAAACATACTTTTGTTAACATTTTCAACACTATTTGGCAAATTTGGTAAAATTTTTAGCAAATGTTTTTGGAAAATGTTCAGAGATATAAAACCAGAATATCTCAGGAAAAACGAAATTGAGAATAATAACTTATTTGAATGCATCTTCTCATCTGAATGCATCTTATGGGTGCTTTTTGGTATACATTCTTTGATATGTTTCAATACCCATTTATACCAAAAAGATTAACCACAACGTCTTTTCGAATAACAGTAGGGATTGTAGGGTTCTCTCTATGTCAGCCATTAGTTCTATATAATTTTAAGTATCTGAAATACCTCTCAACTTTTGTCCTCCCTCCCCTTTTGTTCCCAGGTAACTCAGCAGAATCCGGCTTGCGGTCAGAGGATCTTGTAATGGATGATTGTTCTAGGGCATTGAGAACCAATTTTTCATCATCCTGATTAAAGACCATTCTGCACTAATAAGGTTGAACCCAAGAAGACATAGTTCCCTGTCTCGAATACTGTTAATAAACCACGTTTGGTTTAAACGGAGTGTTCTTATATCTGTCCTGACCCACGAGACTCGCCGAAATGCATTAGACTTCTTTAAATAAGCTAGACAAAGTTGATCATCACTTGAATGAGAGCTTAACAAGTTCTCAGTTTCTCAGTGATTAGAGTGGTTGAAATGTCTGGAGACAACACCGTCGGCTATTTTGTCCAACATGGTTTTGAATCACATTCATTGCAATTAATTTCTTATACGATTTCAGGCTGAGAATCTCCCTTGCAATCCAAATAGCTAATGCTGCTTGTGTATTAGGTACTGTTAACGACTAAACCACAATTGACGAGATTTTTTATTTGTAATTTTTTCCTGAAAATGTGTTTTCAGCTGATGTTCGTAGCGCAGCTGTTTTTTTTTGTCTTTTCTCCTGTCACTCAAGTGGTCATTGCTATCGTTGAATTCCTTCTCTGTTGTTGAATTCCTTCTTGTGAATTGTTGAGCATGCCCAGGCTTTTTTGATGACAGGTCCTTTTGACTGACTGGAGTGCCTGGCGCTCCTAATGATACTTTCTAGACAGTCTGAAAAAAAGACAGCTGCTTAATTTGTTAGGTATGAAGATCACCTTAATATTTTGTAAATTGTTCAATTCTCTGGTCAATCCTATACAGCCCCCGCACAAAAATATCCTCTCCCCTATTGTGGAATGCTTACCATGAATGTGGGTTGGACTATACGTGACTTTATATGACCACTAAACGGTTTTTTTAATGAGAGAGGCCCCAATTTTCTTACAAATTCTTTGGTGAAGTTGCAAAAAATCAATCAGTTTTTCGTAAATAACCTGTCTACTGTTCAGAATACTTGCTTTCTTTTTTTCTTGAGATCGCCATACAAATGCCTTCAAAGTTTCATTTACATTTATTTGGTTATCAAGGTCAATAGAAAAGGGAAGCAATTTAAAAATTGGAACGTTTTTGCATCTAGATTAAAATTATACAGTAACAAAGTTATGAACAAAATGATTATATATAGCTAAATCATTCAAAATTTAGCGCAGAAACCACTACTTTCCATTTAACATTTTTTACAAATCTAGAATGAGATGTCTTTGTAAAACTCAATTAAATTGGTTCCCAATATTTTCTTTTAAAAGTTGAACATCTGCTAATTTTTGTACCAAATTTTTCTTATGACTTCGTCGAAACTCAGCCATTTACTTGCTATTTAATTAAACTTGCTATTTTGATGGTTCTCTTGTGCAAAACAAGAACTAAAATAAAAACCCCAAGTTACCGTAAATATTCCTTAAATCGTGGGTCTAAAATTAATACCATAAATGTGGGTGGGGGTCTAAAATTGGAAACTCAATTAAATTGTTCAGCTTGATAGTTTCGCGATGGCCTCTCTCAAATAGCCTTTGAAGAACGTGCCTAGTAAATTACCATGCAGTGCAAACTTTACGATATCGTACTCTACTGTCGATTAGGAATTCACACCCAGATGAAGCACTATGAGATCAGCGACACCTTTGCCGCCTTTTTTCAGTAATTTGCTGCGATGTGTCGATATCGAGCTAAAACTTAACCAGTGGAAGGAGAAACATTCAGTCATCTTTCTACTCCCACTGAGGATGCTCGACTATATATCAGGGCAAATTGACTTTGTGATTGTTGTTTCAGTAAAAAAACCTGAACCAACCAAAATCCACTGATAAAAATAAAAAATCATCCTTCAAAAACCTAATTTTTGATGTCAAGATGTGCATCTGAACCAACCAAAATCCACCGGACCAGACAAAATAGGAAATCTATTCCTTGAAAAAGAAACCCTCATTGAATCACTGTCCCTCATATATCAAACTTGCGTAAACAAGGGCATATTCCCATACTGTCGGGAACTCAGCCAAGTGACACCAGTATTCAAGAAAGTAAACAAGGCGGATGTGTCATGCTACAAGCCGATGAGCTTGCTAAGCTGCTGTTCGAAAGCTTTTGAAAAACTGATGGTCTTGTACCTTGAATTATACCCCAGGGCTACCTTCTAG
The DNA here is from genome assembly GCF_964194025.1 of Convolutriloba macropyga. Taxonomy (NCBI): domain Eukaryota; kingdom Metazoa; phylum Xenacoelomorpha; order Acoela; family Convolutidae; genus Convolutriloba; species Convolutriloba macropyga. The sequence goes on from NC_134472.1 coordinate 32,092,898, forward strand.
GACCGCTGCTGTTCCTATTTTTTAGCAACTACCTCCTGGATATCATCGCGCAAAGAGCAGAAAGTTTGCAGAGTCATTGGTCAAGGCCAGGAAGAATTGGACGAAACCATTTATGAAGTAGAAACCGGTTAACGGTGAAGCAAATGGGACCAAACACCAAGAAATCTCACCTCCTGAATGTCAAAGGGCATTTAAATGCTACGCTACCTGGCCAAAATTTTTCTAAAAATAGAAGTCGACCTAGGTATAATAGTCAGCCCAGTTTATACTGGAAGAACAGCTCCTCCTTAAGAGCGACAAAGGCCATGATCGATCTTTTCGAAATCAAATGAAACATCTCGAAAAATGCAATTGGATGACGCGACTCAATGCGTACATAGGCTATGTTGTCCCCATAGCAACCTATGCTTTGCAAGCATGGCTACCGAATAAAGCTGGCATGCAAGATTTTGAAGGTGTTCAACAAATTGCAACGAAATGGATCTTCGAGTCGTTGAGACCTTACAAAGATAGCCTAAAACGGGGTCCAACTTTTCAACCTGGTGTCTAACGGCCAAAAAATATGGAATTGCAATGAACAAATCAACTCTGACAAAACTATACTGGCAAGTCTTTGATTTCAACTCCAACCAAGAAAACAAATGTGCATGTAGAATCCTATGTACATGTGGAAACTGTTATCCCATGAGTAAAAATCAGTCAAACTTAAACTGGACCAACAAACTGGGTGGAAACCCTTAAAGCTTGTTCTAAATCCTTTTCGACTACTACCAATCCCCATGCTTCTTCCTGCGCCGATTACCACAATTACCGCGAAGCACTGAAGAAACTTAAATACGATTATCGGGTTGTCCAAATAGAGACCAGTAGCTTTAACCTACCTTTGTTTGCATGCAACGATGATGGACCCTCTGTTACCAAGCTAATAAAACTGCGCGCCAAACGCAATGATTTATACCGCAACTCTAAATTATATACGCTTAAAATTGTTTTGTGCTACTCGAAGCTCATTTTTTCTCAGGGGCTGCAGAAAGCTGTCCTGATATAGAAAATTCTGCAACGCTAATAGTGGAGGAGGCGGCATTGAACGTATCTTTATCCGTATTCCTGTTTTGTAACCTGTATGTTTTATAACTGTTTTATACCAGATGTTTGACTACTGTTAAAATTTATATATGTATGTAGAAGTTGACGTGTTGCCCTCGAGTTGACCGCCTACTCTTTTAGGGGAGGGGCTTTCTTTCAATTTACGGTTTTACAGAACATACTATTCTAAACGTATATGGATGGGTTTCTTACGGAAAGTATGCAATTTGTTTGTTTTCAGATGATATGAGCAGACTGAAAGAGTTTCATTATAAATTTTGTCCTATTGTAAGGTCCATATTTGTTTCTGCCCGAAAAAACCAAACAAGTTGGGAAGAATGTCATGGTATAAATTTTCGGCCGACAAATAACCTTCAGAAAGTGACTCTTGGAGCTGGTGCAGCCTTGATTGCTACACTTAATCCTTTGAGAGCAGATATGGTAAATGCATTAAATGAAACAACGGGGTTAAGAGCTGCAAAGATGTTGCACAGTAAAATGATGAATGACGCCACAGGTAGACAAATTTTGGAACAGAAGCCAAGACTTACTTCAGAGAGTTTATCTTTGACGGAACTGGCTAAGATGGAAGACAACACATTGGGTAAAAGCTACTGGTCCTGGTTAAATAAAAACGGAGTGACTCCTGATACAAGACAAAATGTCCATTATGTTGAAGACCCGCAACTTGCATATGTCATCCAAAGATACAGAGAAATTCATGACTTTTACCACGTGTTACTGGAACTTGATATCGATTTGCTGGGCGAATCAGTCGTGAAAGCATTTGAAGCTGTGCAAACGGGCTTTCCAATGTGCTACCTGGGTATTTTAGGAGGTGTACCGAATATACCGAGGCATCAAAGAAATGACTATTTTACCAAATATCTGCCGTGGGCATTGCAAACTGGTGCTAAAGCAAAACTGTTAATGAATTATAAATTTGAAAATATGCTCGATGAAAATATCAATGATTTACGGAACAAATTACTCATTGAAAGGTTTGATGAATGGGTTTTGAAACGTTAATTGAAATTTTTTGAACCTTAGTCTTTGTAGCGTTTGTAGGAAGATACCTTTGTTCAGTTTTCCGTTAGGCCGCTGTTTATAGATTCAAATCAATCACTTGTACATATTAGTTGAGTCCTTTTTTGCAGTCTTTCTTTGTTAAGTTTATAAAGTTCCTGAGTGATAACTATGCTAGGCAAAAAAACGACAAGATCAGATTTAAAAGTTTAATGTCAAATCGAATTTTAACAATGTAACATAATTAATTCAAACTTGCAATTCCTCAATATGATAAAAATAAATTCATGTTGTACAAATAGTTTCTTTTGAAAAGGGTCCTTGTATGGTCATTGAATTCTCCATTGCTGAATGCAATGATCTGAAGCGGGTGAGACGATGAGACAGTTATCGTTGATAAGTTCAACTTCTGATATTTTTGTTTGGAAGGATTTCTCTTCCACTAGTTTTGGGGCTACCTGAAAACATTCCAATCGAGTTCATCATTTGAAATTATCTATTGTTAGGTACATTTGCAGTCGGATTAAGTTTTGAAACTGAAAAATAATGTTCAGTTGTACTAAATTGTTAGTTTTAAGTTTGTTGCTTAAGCCTGGTTTTGCTTATTTTCTGCAGTGCGCTTGAATTAAAGTGTCTTTCGTTTGTCTAATTTGTTCTTAACAGGGGGGGGGGGGGGGGGGGGGGTACAAGAAATACTAAGTTTAATTTGAAAAAGGATGTAGTTTACTTCATTTTTCCATATTTTAATTTTTATACAACTGCAATCTTTGTGTCGGATGATACTACCTACCCAGAAGTAAACAATTGACAGTATTACTGACTTTGTTTGATGACGTCAAGCACGGGTAAGTTGCCAAGAGGACATTGCCTTTGTCTGTTCCTGCAGCGATAATGCCTGTGTGTCTGCTGACGGATACTATGGAGTAGGTAGAGGTGTTGTTGGGAGGGGGTGGCTGTTCAAACAGGCCACTTGTGTTGTACTCGTATTTACAATGGATAGACATCCACTCCACACTTCGCATCTCACTGTCCATCCATTGCTCACCCGTGCCTGCATTCCCTATTATAGACAAAATGTACCCTAGTAGAGGCCTCGACTTAATGAGAAGACTTAATTATAAGGTTAATATCGACTTCAATTACATGGTTGAGCACCCTAGTTAAAGCCTAGACAAGTTTCATATCATATATCGGCATATCTACCACTAGCTTCCATACATATCTCTCGGTGAGGGTCTTTTCACAAGTCGAGGCATCACTAGGGTATCTAGAATTTTACATTTTTAAAATGAATTCAGTAATTCGGGCATTGTAACAGCTATGATTGAATTTATGCAGAGGCATTCTGGATTTCTCTAGAGATGAATCTACTGATAGCATCAGTTGTTTAAACACTTCTCTTTCAGCATGTAACCACAGTACAGCCTCTATGCGTTCCAGTTAAGCAAAATTATCATTAAAGACTTCAAATGTTATCAGCGCTTATTATATACCCACTGTAATCAATTTTGTATTGTATGCCTATGCAATCACATGAAGCAGACTAGGGCAACTTAGAGAACAATTTTTTCGGTCACTACAACGTCCAGGCCGAGAGCTTAGCTTGAAAAAATTGAACTTAGACTTTCACTACTTGTTCCGACCCCTCTGGAGGGGGTGAGGAACTATACTGAAACGGGTTTTTTTTGTTCAGACAATTTTGGCCGATGGATATATTCATCGTAGAGAGTTGAGACTGGTATCATTAGGAAGCTTCTCCAGCGTAGAATGTGGAATTAGAAAGATTTTTTGATTTTCGTTTTTGACAGGGAGATATCGAGGTTTAAACTTTCGAGAAAATAGAGTGAATTCCGCTGATTTCATTCACTTTTTCGGAATTTTTGACTAAAATTTCGCCAATTTTGATAAATATTAATAAAATTTTTCAAGAAAATGTTGCTGATTTTACGTTTAAAGATAAAATATATTGTCGGCTATTTTCATTGAATTTTTTTGTCACAAATTCCGGCTAAATATTTCACAGTATTCAGACTTTTTCATCAAAAACAGCACGAAATAGGTTTCTTTAGTTCACTTTGACTAAATTTGCAGGAAGTAAACACTCAAACACCACTAAAATGATCTTTGTAAACTCACAAGGGGGCTATTTCTATTTCAACTTCCTTTGCGAGCGCTCCGTAATTAAAATTTTCCGTTTTTTGCTAACTCTTTGATTATAAAAAAACGCCGCATTTATTTTTGATTTGTTAACTAACAAAATATCTATAATATTAAAAAAAATTAAGTGTTCTTAATAGACGAACAGCATTAGCAGAGCTAGTTCTACCAATCTTGTACTTATAATCCAAAAATAATTGGGATTGTAATCAGTTGTTCTTTTTTTTGAAAAAAAATTCGATCTTTTTTATATGTTTAATTAACAGAACATTTCAAATGAAAGCTCACTAGTGATAGGCTGAATTCATTTCCTAATTAGCTCTAAATTATTGTATCTAGTTTTTGCTTGAAAGCTTACGGTCGTTTTGACTTTTAAGATTTTTTGATTTTTAAAAATAACGGCTTATTGAAATTTCCCTCCATTTTTCTCGTCATTTGGTCAATTTTTAGCTTAGTGTCAGCAATGAAAAAAGGTTCTTCTGTCTACTGAATTCAAATTCAATCTTTTTTGCGGTTTCACACCTTAAGGTATGGTTTTCTGGTTTCGATACTACTAGATTTCATAGTTTTATTTTCAGGTATTTGCTCATTTTTAACGTTTTCTAGTTTTGTCACATTAGCACGTTATTGACAGTGCATATATCACATTATTTGCGTTGATGTTAAGGTACAATTGATAATACTAAAATCCTTAAGGATATAGGCTCTGGTTTTAACTGCATCGACAATACATTCTCGTATGAAATTTCCTGTACAATGAACCGGTTTCATTGGTTTTTCATGAAAGTATAGATGGGCTGATGTTCTGATGTTAGTAGATAGCTGATGGCTTCCATAATTTTGAAAACAATTGTTTTCCAAAACTAAAAAACACTTTAACTTCGCAATTATGTTCCTTTTATTGTCTGTTTGTTACCTAGTCTCGTTAATTACAGGCCAAATATGACATTTTTGTTCACAGGGAAGGGTGTCAAAGGGATTGGTGTCACAAAATCTAATGTTTTCAAAGAATTGGTTATGACTTTACTGGCTTCTACACGGGTTTTTCACACAAAAAAAGTAAATCAATTTTTGATTTGTCATATTTTACGTTCTTTTTGTAGAGGTAAGATATTCTGGATAATTGCAGGTCTCAAGCGCTTCCTTTGGAAGAATAAATGAACCTATTTAATTTCTTCATTTCGTAATTAATGGCTTTCATGTCTTCGGAAATTTTTTTTTTGAAAAAAAGTATTGATTAATTTAGTCTTTTTTCTGTTTTGTCTACTTGTTACCTCGTTTCATTAATGAGAGCTCGCATAATACCTTATCGGTGTTTGGAGAAGGTGCAATAGAAAATATTTTGAGGGCCAAAGTATCGCTTGAGGGCTTCAAAAGCTTTTTATGACAAAAATTAACTGATTATTGTTTGTTGTCTATTGTTGTTCTTTCTGTAACCGCATAAAAATTGAATACCGACTGTTCTTAATTCCCATCTTTAGAAACACTGGTAACCGTAAACCTTTGGGATATTTAGACGATTTCTAATGGTTTGCATTACTTTGGAATTAATTCTTTTTAAAAAAAAAATAAGCGAATTTTTCAAATTTACAGTTTTTGTTCTTTATTGTCTAATTGTTGCCAAGCCCTATTATGGACTGGTCCCAGATCTTTTCTGATGAATTATAAGTTATTTTGTTGAGTTTCAGTTTTATCTGACGCTATTTTATTTTGTTTTTGTTATTAAGTTTTTTAAGTTTTTTAAAACGGAGATAAATTTTTTGATTAAATAATGTTTGTTGCCGTTGTTTGATTTTGCTGTTCGTCTTGGCTCGCTTTCTTTATACTGACATACTTTATACTGACATATCTCATCAATCTATTGCATCATTTTTTACTCCACTGAGTTATTTGCTTTTGAGGCTATCTTTTCGTTCATACACCAGTTTTTTAATACTTGAATTTTTGGGGTTTTCTACCTGTTCCTCTTTTGGTAGACAATTTTGCCAAAATGGTGGATAAGCAGGGTCGGAACCTTATGTGCGATCGCACATTACCGAGAATCCTCGTTTAAGTTTAAGCTCAATTTTTCAAACTAAGAAATCTAACTTTTGACACTTAAATCTGGAAATATGGAATTATCTGGCGTTATTGTTGTCTCTGATCTTAAAGTTGCACCAAAAACGGTCTATTGGGCCAAAAGATTTCAACAGTGACGATGAATTGGAGGAAAAGTTGGTTGAAATTGATGAAAAACTAGCAAAATTGGTGAAAACTTTTCATTTACTAATCAGCAAAATTGTACTCTTAACTTCAAATTAAAATGAAATTCAACACTTTTGCAACCTTTTATTCTCTAAATACGTTAGAACAAAATCTTAGTCCCCCTCGGGCCCCTCGTTCCCAGCACTCGGGATACTAAGATTTTGTTTTAGCCCTCAAAAAGAAATAGCAAAATATCAATGAACACTCTAATCTGTCAAACGAAACTTTTGCATCAAGATTTAAGACCGAATGTGGTCGAAATAACGTTAAGTCGAGCAAGAATATTTAGAAGTATATTGCTTAACATTACTATAGACATAATTTAAAACGCTAAAAACACTTGATTTTTCGATAACAGCGGAGTGCGAAGGGCAGCTGGTAAGAGAAGCCAGCGATGCAAGAACGAATGGATTGAAGGGAGTTCAGTGGAACAGTTAAGGCGGTGGTTATAATACTACTGAACAGTGAGTATCATAATTCAGTTAACTTGCATTAAGAGAAATCAACAAGAAAATCCTTTCAGAAAGGTAAAATTAGTTCGCTAATTGAAATCGATTGTTCTTTTACATGAATTAAAAATTTGGCACCTAACATACTTTTGATATCAAACTTAAATTGTAATAGCATACTTGTTTTAAAACACTTTTAAAACTTGTGCAAATTCTGAACGAGCTGGCATTTAATTCATATAAAAATTCCCCTCAGGTTTGCTTTTTACCGCCAAAGTGCCACTATTTAAGTTTTATTATATTATTAGCAACACAAACTTTTCATGGATATGTGTCTTCGACAGAATTCTCGAAAAAATACATTTAAAAAGCAAGTAAAATTTGAAAAAGTCTGGAATGAATTAGGTTGTTAGTCCATGTTTGCAAAAGTGCAATTAAATTCCACACATAATTTGGCTAGCAAGAAACAAATAGCTGTTTAAGGAAAATTAAAGCAAATATTAAATCTCACAATATAAAGCAAATATTAAATCTCACAATATAAAAACATTAATTCAACAGTAGCTCAGGCGCTTTAGAAATTTAATTGTTTGAAGGAAACAAAACGTTTAAATGGAATTAAGTAGGATTATACCGGGTTGCAAGTTAATATAAAAATTTTGCTGTGCTCTTTTTTATTTTCATGAAAAATATAGTCAACCATGTGATTATAAATTTACTTTAAAAAAAGAAAACTATTGATCATTGGCCCTCAAATGAACCTTTATCGGAGCTTGCAGAGCTTTCTTATTTTGCATTGAAAATACGTACAGTATTTCAAGATCCCATCTTCTGTTAATGTTCTCACGATATATTGTCCCTGCCTCTTCTGCGTGCTCCAGTCTAATGACATGATAGATCCCCCAGATCCCTTAAGTTTGGCCAGCTCTTCGGGAGGTGTGCGCTCAAAATCTCGGAAGTCAGAAGCACGGAAGATGTACGTGTTCCCATCTTGACTACCCAGCGCCAAAGAGGAGTAATCTATAATCATTTTGATGTTTCAGTTCGTATTGCTTGAAAATAACTACAAAACACTTCAACAATTTGCTGAGGGTATGTACTTTTTTGGAGTAAAAAGCGACCGAAAAAAATTGGGCAAATTTCATATTTTAGTTACCGGCGACATATCCCTTTTAAACGGACTAAACTTTTTGCTGACATGAGAGTTGCTATTAATTTACGGTCTTATTAATTTCAAACTGTTTCAAACAAGTTACCGGGTATTTTTAACGCTGGAAGTTTTTCCAGAATTTTTAAACGTCTTTTTCCCCGTTAAAGTAAGTCAGTTTTTCCTTATTTTTGTCTGCAAGATAAAAATAATTCCCCGAAATGGACTAAACTCCTGATAACAATCATATACAATTTTCTGAAAATTATACTTGGAAAAAATGACCCCATGCTGTAAAGAGTTATAGAAAGGTCTTAGTGAACTCATACTGCTAATCTAGAATACGAATTAAAAGAAAATTGAGCTTTTTCACAGAAATGTAGAGAAAACGAAATGTTTTTATTTTTTTTACTATATTTCAAGAGGACAAAATTTTACAACAGAAGGGCTTAAAAGAGACAACTCTATTCTAATTTTGGAGGAACAAATGGGAAATCTACTAATTAAAACGTAGCCGGCGCGTTGCAGGAAAAAAGACGCCGTTGTCACGCTTGACGCACATCGGAATTGAAACAGAGAACAAGAAAGAACAGATAGAAATTAACAGTTTAACTATATGTAAAAACGTGCTCTAGTTTGGTGAGTTATTTCCTTTAGTTTCTGAGTTTACGCTTCAACTGAATTCATCCTCTAATTTGGAGGCTATAAAGATTAATATTAATACCAACTAGCAATTACTCAAATAAACTTTAACAACCTAATTTAGTATTACTTAATGACCGGGCTGTATCGGTTTATCCCATTTTCTACAATCCAAAAATTTGGCTTGCATTGGTGTGCTGAGATTTTTAGGATGCACCCCATGCATTAAGTTGCAATAGAGGACCTGAGCTTGCTTTAGTAGTTTTTAATGTGCAGAAACTACTATAAGGCCTAAATTCAAGGTGAAGAGGTCATTTTCTCTGTTTTTGATCCCTGAATGCAGCATTTTTTAAAATGTTTTTCTCAACTATCTTTAATTTTCTGTTATTATGGTTATTTTAAAAGTGGGCCATAGGTTATATGGTTTTTGTGTTATGGTAAACGTTTTTTATGCTGATGTTATTGGTTTGTTTGTTTGTTTTTGTTGTTTATGCAAACTTGAACACCAAAGTCAAAGCAATTTTTGCTTATTTTTTCAAGTTTCTAAAATGTTTTGACATTTTCAGTTGTTTCAATTTTACAGGGCAAGGAAACATTTTAAAACTTTTGAAATGTGTTAAGAGAATGTTTTTAACAACACAGTAACAATTTTGATGATCTGCTTAACAGTAATTTTTGCATCTTTTGGGTTGCTGGATAACTTTCAATGACCCAGATAAATTTTTGAGACTCTAAACATGACAAAATTCAACACATTTTTTTAACTTTTGTTTTTTTTTAATATGGTCTTTGATTTTGTTCTTTTTCAATTTCTTTTTTTTAATGGAGCAACAAATTTTTTAAAACTTAAAATTTATGGTAATGAACGGATGTTAGTATTACAGAAGCTATTTGTAAGTATTTTCAAGAATCTTTAGCAATCTTTAGCTTTGAATTTTTTCCTGTGATTAGATCAGTTACTGCCCGCTCTTTGGTTGGTACATAACCGGAATTTTTAGTAGCCTGCAGAGTAACCATTTTGTAGTTTTTGAAACGAAATTGCCAGTTTTGATTAAAATAGTGTTTTTGAACGTAAATAAACTATCAAGAATTTTCAAATTTTAAAAGAAAGTTTTGTTTGATTTTGTTTTTACTGCATTTTTCAATTTTTTAAGCTAAAATGGCCAGTTAATCGAAATTCTAGCTTGGTGCTGGCTTCTCGAATCATTTTTAACAACACATAAACGTTTCAGGGGACAGTAGTTGACTGTTTTGGTAAAATTCAGAATCTTGGTTGATTTTAAAAATAAGAACTTTATTGGTCAGCTCAGATTGACCATACCAGTTTGACTAGATTGAGTGATAAAAACAAATAAATTTGCTTGGTTACATAAAAGTCAGATCAGTTTATAATGCATTTTGATTTCACAAAAAAAATTAAATAAAAAAATCAAATTGCTTAAGTTTCACAAAGTTTGTATAGCAAATCTGAATTGCTAGTTTAAAAAAATTGACATTCTATACTTATATTTGACAAGAAAATTTTACAACGGCAGGCTTTCAAAAGGTGGAAAAAATACTAAACATGCCGAAAAGAACAATTTCATAGAGTTTTGATGTACTTTTGTCGGGAAATTGAAATGAACACATGAAGAATGAACTCAATTAATAACTCTGTGTTAATTATTTCTGATAATTCGATTTTTTGCGAGTTGTTTCTCTTCCGGTCTTTTTGGCGTCGCGTATTTTGCTCCGACACCTACATTTTTCCTTGATTAATGGTTTCACGTAGGATCCGGGAGAGTGGATTAAGGTAAACGAAAAAATTAAAGAAGCGAAACTTTGAGGTGAAATTAAAGAAGTGAAATATTTTTGTTGGAATTTTTTAATTAATTCACAAGTCGATTAATTTTTGCTGGAGTCTTAATGCAACTGCTTTTAATAGAGCAAGCAAAAATTGTCGGCCCCAAAAATCAGGCAACCATTAAATTCATCGTCTCTGTGGGGTCGAAGCAAAGCAGACAAGGGATTTGTTCGGTTTGTACCAAGAGTACGTTATACATCTCCCAGTTACAGCACGTGCCAGTGCATAGTAAATCGTAGTGTAAAATCATGTAAATTTAAAATTATAGCACTTGCGTTTGGGTATGCAATTAATTTGCACCCATTAAGGGGGGGGGGCACAAACGGAAAGGATCCCAATGATGATAAACAGTGAACGGAGCCATTAAGCATTGAAGTGTAGCTATAATTTGGGATCAAAACCCGGGTTTTATTTAACTCGGGAACTTACCGTTAGAGAATTTGATACAGTTGATTTTGGACTGTGCCACTTTGACCTTGACCTCTGAGCTTGTTGATTTGTCCTTCACCTTCACCAGAATCAAGCTAAAAAGGCAAATACGATTTTCCTTACATCTGAGTCTTCTGGTGAATATTTAAAACTTACATAGAAAGCTCAAGGCGTGAAGATTAAAATTGCCACTTAATTGTTTTAGACGCTGAATTATGATTCAGGAATATAAAAACTCTGGTTTTTAGGGTTAACATTTTTTCACTTTATGAGTTGCGCGTAAAAAGTTTAAGTCGAAACAGTCGTTAAGATTTGGAGCCAGGCTGAATGCGTTATCTGATATACCATGACTGAATCTGCGTGTTTTATTCATAATTGGTTTTTGAATGATTTTAGCTTCATCTGTGATCATCTATTAAGCACTTTGGCCATACTAATCATTTTCGTTGTCAGATTCACATCAAAAAATCCGTGTGGCATGCGCCCTCCATTTGAGTTAATGTTACAAATTCCCGCTACTGGCTGTCCTCTAATTGGATGGGACTAAATTACTTCATAGTTTCTCTCCTCTCATTGGATGAGACAAACATGCATTGGGTAGTATTTACCTGCCGTCTTTGGTGCCCATTGCAATAGTTGTGGCATCTTCGTGAATGTCAATGCACGTTGGGGCCGTATTCTAAAACATAGCTCAATTGTTCGGCATGTGAAGACTGTAATTGTAGCCTCTAGTAATGTAGTAACCGTTATTTAATAGATTATAGACTATAACAGGTGTTTATCCACTCTTTCAATAAGGGTAACTACGAGTTCAAATAACACTCGTTTAAAATTACTTTTAACCTTGAGGTCATAGTAAAGACTTCGGGTCACTTCTATGCATTCGGTATTGTTCTTCTTATATATGGTTAAAAATCATTTGCGGATTCCCATAAATTGTCTTAAGCACTGGATAAGAATAGATCACGCTCGCTTAAATACCACATACAGGGTTCATTATTGGCCAAATTTTAACATTAACAAAATGAAGAACGCTTTGTAGTTTTGACAGGCTAATCATAGTTAATATTATCAAATTATATTGGTAGTTTTGGTCTTCCTCTGACGACTTTGACCTATCAGTGAAGTTTTGCGGAGTCTGTTCACGCATACGTAAAACAATCGAGTCAAATGGCACCCCCTGCTTAAATTTCAACTCTATATTTAAATTTAACCCCATTGGAGTACACTGACAGGTGCTATATTGTGTCTTATCCACTACCTCATCAAATGCCCAGAAAAAAATTGATCCTCACAGCCCTGAAAAAAAAATAATTTGGACGTGAAAAGAACCACATTTTACCGGGATAAGCATTAATATATCCTCTAGATGAAACTCCCATTTGTAAATTCCTGAAACGGTGAGAAAAAAATTGCTGGCCGTCCTATGGCAATTAATACCAAACGTTAAAGCTCAACAAGAGCAGACGATGATTTATGATAATGCTTTGGGTATATCGGAATATATCGGATATAAAAAGTTGATTTGACATCATCACACCAGCATGTTTTATATTAAATTCTCACAAATTTCGTGAACCACAGTTTTTAATCGCAGTATTCACGCCGTTGTAAATTCTAAAAAGTTAACAAAAATGGCTGTACAGTCTTTCCTTGAAAAATACTACAAACATAATTTTTGAGTGACAGCGCACCGAGATCTGAACGGTCAAGAATTAATAGTGTACTTTAAATTTATAACTTGAGGTTCACATTATATATCATATTTATTTATAAAGAACTCTTGGGCTCCATTGTTTTGAGTAAATTGTTGTGTAAAAAAATTGGTGGGAAAGAAAAAGAGTCAATTGAAGTAAATAGATTTTTGTCAGCTATAGCCACATATGATCATCTTATGTAAGCAAAACATCTGTTGTCTCAAAATTTAAGTCTACAGTTTAAAAGACAATGTAATAAATGGATTTGTAATCGACGGCACCTCCCTGACTCAAAAAAACATGGAGAAGCAGATGAAGTCATGTCTAGTCCCAATCGAGAATCACTGGTTCTGACAATTTTTGCTATCATGAAAATAAAAGTAGGACAATGGGTGGAATCAAAATCATTTCCAGATGATATGTTTATAACTGCAAAGCTATAAGCTGAGCGTAGCGCTATTGCGGTGATCGTTGTTTCTATACAACCCAAAGAGGAGTATTGATGGAGCGTCTTTTTCGTCAATAATTTTTTGAAACGTATTTAAAACAATATAAAATGCCGAAGGTTAGAACTAGGTGTTTAGGTCAAACAGCAGAGGAGAGAGAGAGAGAGAGAGAGAGAGAGAGAGAGAGAGAGAGAGAGAACTGGAGGGAGAGTAGTTGTTTTTATCATACCCCTTTTTTGAGAGAGAGCGCGGAAAGTAAGTGTGAAAAACAATTCGATAAGGCAGCAAAACTTTTCCATCACGTGTATTTTTAGAGGTATTTATTAGTTTGTAGTTTTTCAGTTAAAAATGTTTCTTACAATTGTCTATGCTAGTAATAGTGTGCTTTGCAGCATTTTGACCATCTGAAGCACTTTCTACACTTTAAGATTCCATTTTCAGTGGCTTTTTTGAACAACCTTGCCATGTTCAAGCTTCTCTAGCAGTAAAATAAAGAGTTTTCGTATTATATCTGCTAGCAGTTTGGTGGTCTTTCAGATCGATTGATAAATATTATGAAGGGCTTCTGTTGAAGAAGATTGAGTAAAAATTTGAGCAAGTATTTGTGTTTTTTAAGTTTTTTTAATTTATGCTTCTCGCTGTCGTTTTCGTGGTCAATTCTTAGTTCAGAGCTATTCTACAATTTGTCACATTGAAGTGATACGTTAAGGTTATACATGCCATTTGGTAAAGGCTGCTCTCCTATCAAAGACAAGGAGAACTTTACATCACCCAGTTCGTTTCAGCGGTTTCAAATCTGTCTGGATATTGTGCTTTTGCAGTTAACTTTTGTGAGCTGGATTATCCGCTATGCTTAGCTTACCATTGCATTAATTGTTCCTCAATTTCTCCTGATAACTAATCGTTCAGTTTTGCTGAATAACAACTTACTTCTCTTGAATTAATCAAAATTTCAAATCAACAAGTAGTCGTAAAATCATGAATTTCTGAAGTATCTCCTAAACTGCAATTGCTAGGATCAAAAAAAAGTTTGTCTGCTTATGCACGCTGAGTAGGTCCACTGTTTGGTATAAGAACAATGAAAACAACTTGATCTATATTGATGGGCCCGGCTTTTATTTTTTTATTCTCAACCCTAATACATGGGAAAAATACAAAGGTTTGTATTTTTTGTAACCAAGTTCTTAGGTTTACCAATCAAAATCTGGAAGAAGCCCAGTCAACCAGTAAATGAAAGAAACCAGAATGAACAGTTTATCTGCTCTGCAACTCTACTTATTAAAACTTCGTTTCTATATGAAAACGTTGAGAATTTCAAAGCCAATTCTACTTTCAGTATGTCAAGGTAAAGATAGGCTGTACAATCACATAAGTTGATCTACAAAAGCAAGACACGGTAACAAGTAATATACTGCTCAAGTAGCGTGCTTCACTACGCACTGTATGTCAATTTATTCAGACAAAAATAACGAGTTTCAACTGATTTTTGGTAGTTTTCAAGCTCTATTCATACTGCCGTACAATTAAAAATCGCATCTCTGATTGGTTGTAGATCACTATGCTGTATGATACTTTGACTACACTGAGTTTGGGGTTCAGGTTTCCGTATACGGTGACCGCACTTTCTGAGTTGGTAAGAAAACTGAAAAATTCATCGAATCTGGCATATCAAAATGGGTACCTCTTGCTCCATTTGAGCTCAATTTGTGTGATTGTGAACACTTGAATACGTGACAATAATAGCGTAATTTGGGTTTGCGTTTCCTTTTAACTTCATGTCTGATGATTGCGTACTAATAATAGTTACTAAATATAAATGTTGCAGAAAGTGAACAAATCCATATAGCTTCGATAGAATGAAGCATTAAATTTTGCTTGTCATGCTATTCTAACTTTGCTGCTTGAAATGGCCTTGAAGCGCTATTCAATTTGGTTGTTGAATTTGTAAGCTCAGCCAC
>NC_134472.1:32113021-32170521 GCF_964194025.1 Convolutriloba macropyga
ACATCAAAATCAATTTTATTTTGATTTTGATATAATGTCGCACTTTTTGGCTTTCGATTCACAGGCTCTCTTCTCTATCTACAGTGCTACAGACTCTGTTTGACTACGTGTTCTTGACTGTCAATTACTCCAGGGAATGCTCTTTGAAACATCTCTTTTGGAGCTAGTCAAATTGCAATTACCTCCCCCGAGTTAAATGCCCTTTAGCCATAGTCAAATGATGAACAACGTACAAACTAACCAAGGCCTGCCGTATCTGAGCTTATTTGACCTACAATTACTACAGCCTAATTACTTCTATCATACTATCGTTTGATCATTCGGTACCATCAAAGTTATCAGTTAATGTTCCCAATTGCCTTATGTTCAAGAAATTTTGAAGAAAAAAAGATTTCCTGTGAAGACATCCTTTTTAAGCTATTGAACTTTTTTTTATTTTGAGATGGTTATATAATATAGCAAAAATATACCATTCGATCAAATCATATTTTGTTTTTTTTATTTGAGAACGTTTTATTACTCTTTGTTTCTTTGTCATATTTGAGAGCGTTATAGCGTTTATATCCGGTAACGAATTTGTTGGCGTAAATTTTGACATTAATTCGAATCGTGCCTTTAACAAGGCTAAATAGTAATGGAACTCTGACATGAAGTTTGCTTCACTTCAATTCGGCTATTTAAGCTTTCTGCTATGCGATCACTATGTACGTGGTTGGGTGGACACTCGACGTGAACAATCATAAACCCACATCCTTATTACCATCATATATTTACAACCCCAAATATTGAGAAAGAGAGAGAAAAGAGAAAGGGTCCAATTTATTTGCGGGTTATATGAATGGCACCGTTGTCGGTTGGGTCCCTATTTGTAACTGTTTGTGTTCTTATCATCTTAAGGTCATCTCATCTACATATCAAACAGTGTTTGAACTTTACTATACCTGTGTCTCTATTTTGACAACATATTCTTCGAACGGATAGACATTGTTAATTTAACGATGACTCAAAAGTCACCAAATTGTATATTGTTCGATTTCTTGCGTATTATATGTTGTCATTTATAGTCGATTCAGTATTTGCAGCACGACCTTTGCTAGGTTAGTTGGTATAGTTTGTTTCTTCTGGTAAGCTTAACTTAATTTTGGATCCGTCAAACTTTACCATTCAAGATTTCATTTTATTAGTATATTGCATTTTATTCAAGCAGTACAAGTGCTTGCAGTGAAAAACTTAATTACAAGAATTACGCACGTGAGCCATTCTTATTAAAATTGTGCAAAAAAACCTAATACAAAACTGTCAAACACTTCAGCTGTGTTCGTGCATTATCTTTCTGGCTAGAATTCTCCACCTGCAGTCCCAAATAACCGAATTTAGAGCAAAAAAAGAGTCAACAAATTTTTAATCATTCAACCACTTTATGCAATAGCGCTAATATTTTTTATTCCTTAATGAAAATCTACTCATTTTCATAACCAAAATCCTGGTATATGAATGGACAAATATTTTGGCTATTTTTTCGAGAAAAATAACATTTTACTCTCCCCTACAGAGCTCGAAACTACGCAGAACGTTATATCAACACATAAATTTCAAGCCTGTGCTGTATCATTATTTCTTCAATGTATATTCATGCGAACTAATTGAAAGGTCAACTTATTGTTTAAACAATTCAATTGTGGCGCGTTGCTAAATTGGGAAGAGATGGGCATTGGCTAAAATGATTCTAATTTTTTGTCCGTTTGAATGCAGATGAATAAAATGGTTTCACAAAATTTGAAGGAACATGTACCTGAAATCATTCATGCCACCAAAATTTGGTTTTATTCGTTTTGAGTCGTGAGAAGAGACGATTGTTCACTTTTACAGAACTGTGGTATACAATCTGCGGCATGCAACTGTGATATAAAATTCCAGTATCTCTGCAGTTTTTTAGCGATCGATATATTCATAGCGAGTGGGAGTGGTATCGTTAGAAAGCTTGTCAAGCGCAGAATACCGAGCTGAAATATTTTTTAAATTTTGCTTTTTCTGAGGGCTTATCGAGGTGTACGTTAGCTCACTTTTGATAATTTGATCACCTTTTTCAAAAATTTTCCTGATATTTTCATCAATGTTGCTAAAAATACGACAAAAATGTTAATGTTAGTCCAGATTTAAAAACCGGTAGAGTTGATAGAAAAACCTCTGACACTGCTTCAATTAGTCAGATGAGGGCCATTTTCTGCTTCGTGAGGATGGGTTTTTGAGCTAATGGTTTGGCGGTCTTTTGCTAATTCAATTCAATGTTCATCAAAAATGCATCATTCATTTTTGTTTTTTTTTGTAAGATTTTCATTGTTCAAAGTATCAATAACCCAATTATTAAGAAAAATGACGTTCTCTAACAGCTGTGCAGCGATAACAAGGCTAGTTTTAGTCTCATTCGTTGACTTTTGTAGCGAAAGAGCATTCTGATTGTATTCTGTCTCTGTTCATTTTGAATTTTTTTTTGCATTTTTTATCTCATTCATCTCAAAAGAACTAATCTTTTTTTATATATTGAATAT
The DNA here is from genome assembly GCF_964194025.1 of Convolutriloba macropyga. Taxonomy (NCBI): domain Eukaryota; kingdom Metazoa; phylum Xenacoelomorpha; order Acoela; family Convolutidae; genus Convolutriloba; species Convolutriloba macropyga. Next base: position 32,115,571 of record NC_134472.1, read on the forward strand.
GCTGATTATATACTTGTCAAGCCAACTATTTTGCCAACATTGGAAAAACTAATTCGGTTTATGGCCAAGCAGCAATAGCGTGATTTGTCTTGGTTTAAGTGTGAAATTTTACATCTCAAAAATATACGGATTGTAATAGGGCGTTGTCCTTTATTTCAAAGTATTTTGCCCCTGTTGTTTTTTATGTTTTTCTGATTACAAACCAGAATAATTTTAATTTACAGTTCAGTTAATCATATATCAAATTAAGAAGCACTTAGTGGCCGCCTACATTATAATTTCAGCGAAAAGCTTATTGTTTCTTTGGCGTTAACACTGTGTTTGAGTAAAACTGTTTGTGAACTATTGTGTTCTGTCTGTATCGCTTGTTTTTTGTCTTTCAATTAATTCGCGCAAATGATAGTCTAAATTGGCTCCCTAGGTGGTAACACGTTCATCTATATATTATTTTTATGTGAGAGCTTATGGCTCTTATGACTTGATAGTTAAAATTAGTTTTCAAAAGAAATTACCGGTTTCTTGAGACTTGCACTTTTTATCTTTTTTCTGTGGCGTTCTAGCGTTGTCTGAACAAAGAGGACGGTCGCATCATCTTTCAAGAGAATTGTATTATTGCTCGCTATTTTTTTATCATTTAAATAATTTTTTTTGGCTTTGACACTACAAGTTTTCATAACTTTGTTTTTCTTCTGATTTTCGGGGTACATTTTTGTTTGCTGTCATCTCCAAAAATCACAATAAAGATAAATATTATTTCCATGGAATAGATTATGATTTTATGTACAGTTTTAAATGATTTTCTATAATGATTTTCATGGCTTTGAAATTAATTTTTTTTCGAAAAGAATAATGTTTTTTTTAAACATTGCCTTTTCTGTTTTTTCTCTCAATAAACACAGGTTCCATATCGTTTCTAGTGAAATGGAAGTCATTTTATTCATTATATATTTTCTCTGGTGCTATATCGACTTGGTCAATAAGTTTATTTAAAAAAAAGATCGACATTGAGTTTTGGTAAGGATTATTGCTTGTTCTTTAAACTGATTTTGGTGCTTCTTGCTTTTTAGTCTCTTTCAACACAGGTCTCATCGTTTGTGATTGTTTTAAAAAAGCTTAAAAAGTGACTTTTTAATTGGATACACAAATTTTTCTCGAACAATTTATGGGTTTTTGAAAATTTTCCCTTCCTCATTTGGCAGACAATTAGGTCAGAAAGGTAGTTGAGCGGGGTGAGAAAGTTATGTGCGAACGAACCTTACCGAGCTTCTTTGTTCTCATTTTATGTTTCAAACTACATTTTGCGCTTCAAAATACCTGTTTCAACACTTCAGTAGACATAATTTGTCGGATAAAGGTTTTTTGGTGCAATTAATTACAGTTCAACCTATTAATCAAAAAGCAAATCTGAAAAGCGAGTTTTTCACGTTGAGTTTTCAACTTATTATTTTACAGAATTTTCGAAACAGTGTTTTCAATTGGATTTAATTTTCACAGGTTTTTTAATTGTATTTTAAAATATCTTTAAACTTCATACTTCCTAAATTTCAAAAGCTAGTAATCATTTATTATTTTGGTTAAGTGGTAACAAAAAAAAATTATTTTGAAACGAGATTTTTAAAAAATTAAAATGCGTTAGTATGTTCTGGGAGTTTTGTTTCTTTTGAAAAGAGTCCTCCATTTGACGATCTTGATGACAAGTTGAGAGACCAACAATTTTCAAAATTTTCTCTACAAGCTATTTATTTAATTAACTTGCACACGTTTAAATGTTGTCTTAGCAAAAATTGAGGCCAAAATTTTTTGATACTTTTCATCGAGTTTAACTTGTTTGATTAATAACATTGTCTCGTAGAAACAGAACTATATGAAACGAAAAGCCCAGCATTGTTTTCTGACGTGCTATGATGAAAGTGTAATGAATTTGAACAACCGTTGTATTAGATTAAGTTTTTGTTCCGACCCGCTGTAGAGGGGGGAAGAACTATATACTCAACTGGGTTTTTTGTTCTGTCAATTTTCGCTGATCGATATATTCATCGTACATGATTGTGAGTAGTATCATTAGAAAGCTTGTCAAGCAAAGAATTTGAAATTTAAGAAAATTTTTGATTTCCGCTTTTTCCAAGGAGTTCAGGAGGTTTAAATTTTTATGAGCCTGTGACTATTTTCCGCTGTTTTGTTATAATTTTCGTAATTTTAACTAAAATTTTGAGCAATTTTTTAGCTAAAATTCTGAAAAATATGATAAAATTGTTAACAATAATATCAATGGTTTGTCCCTTTAAAGATTGAAGATTGAACTGTTTGAACTCACTTTTTTGGTAAAATTTTCAGCTAAATTTTTGGAAATTGAGGATTTTTCTATTTTTTTTTTCATAAAAAATGGCATCAATTATGTCTATTTGGCCCACTTTGTCGAGTTTGGCCGGTCGTTCAGACATAAAAACTGCTGACACGCTCTTCCTTTACTCAGATAAGGGCTAAATCCGCCTCCGGTTTCCAAAAAAATTCTGGAGATGACATTTTTGTGTTCCTTCTGTAAATTAAGCCGATGCTTATTTTTTTAAAAAATGCTCAGTTTATTTGTGATAAATTGATCTGCGTTTGCCAAAAACCTGTTGCGAATTATTTTACAACGAAAACCTGTTGCGAATTATTTTGTTTTTTGACAGCCGAGCGGCGATAGCAAGGCAAGTTTTGGTCTTATCATTGAGTTTTGGAAAAGGATGAAAAAAGTTTCGGATTGTAAATGGGTCTGTCTATTTTGAAATGGGTTTTGTCTATTTTTTTGCAATTTTTTGTCTCAATCACAAGAAAATCTTTTCTCATTTACAGGTGCAACTAATAAGTCAAGGACGTGGTTGAGCGGGATCGGAACTTTATGTGCGGACGCACATACCGGGCCTCCTTTTTCATTTTAAACTCAAAGAACGTTATGTTGTTAATCAAAAGGAAGGCCATTTTTCTTATTCTGCTGCTGAATTTCGTTACAAAAATTATTTGAAAATCTATTCATCAAGTTAGGAAACTTTTGAAACTAAGTTTCAAAAAAATTTTTTTTTAATTATATTTCTTTTTAATTAAATCTGCGTGGTCTCCATTATCTAATAATCTTGGTTTATATTGATCTAAAATTTAAATGTTTGCTGATTATTTCTTTTTGCCAATCTTAAGGTTATCTCCGATCTCTGACATTTCTTCCTCTCTCCCTCAGCCTTTTAACTCTCGTTTTTTAATTTCCTCGCGTTAATGAACTGCGCTCAAGTACCCTCCTGTTGATTTACATTGCTTACGAAAATACTCCCCTCTCATTGGGTGAGTACAATAAGAATTCGGGCTTGTTTCTAATTCATGGGTTTTTAAAAAATTGTTAGGACTTTTGGAATACAATTTCAATAATTTTGGTTATAAATTTAGTACTTATATTTTGTGGGGTTGGCTTAAACTTGGTTATCGGTTGGTATCTGTTGGAAAAAATGCGAATGATTTTTAGGTAGTGTGAACAAAAACTGTTGCTTGTTTATACGTTTGCCTACAAATTAATAAAATTTTGCGTTCTGTTTGAAAATTTTGGCAAAACTATTTATGATAATAAACATTTCTGCAAACTAGTGTCTACAGCCAGAGGTTCCAATCGAAGATGATCCGCTAGACTGGAACCTTTACTATTGCTGTTCACGCTAAGATTGCGCAAGTGTACTACTTCCACAGGATTCACTAGATGGTCAAAACTGGTCACGCCTACAAGATGGCATATGCGTTGCATAATTTTACAGTCCCGGTAACAAAAAATCATCCGCTGAGTTTGAATTCAGTGAACTTGAAAGAACTGAAATAACAGATTTATTATCGATATTTCTCCTCATTTTTTACTTTGTGTTATTGATATCTCTCAACATTTGAGGAAAGTTTTGATTAATATACGTGATTTTAGTATCAAATGCATTACATTGCATTGTGTGCATTATATATTTATTTAAAATAAAACAAAAGGCACTAATCTGTTACGTACTGTAGATTAACGGTTTGTTTTGTTAATATAAATTAGCTCAGTTTTACTGTGGAGTAAAACTGATTTCACTAATTTACGCTTTTTGCATGCAAATCAACGCTTAATTAAGCTTGATGCGGGAAATATTGTTTTGTCGATGTTAAAACATTTGCGTTATGATGATGATGATGCTTTAGACAAGTGTGCTTGGAAGAAAATCAATTGAGTTGAAAAAAATTGCTTTTGCATTTAGCTTCAAAACAAAAAGCTTTTCCGTCGTTTTTTCTTTTACACAAAACCACACACAAAGCCATCTGTTCATTTTTGTCTATCAAAAATAAATTATGTTCTGAGCAATTCACTAGAATTTTCTTAATGGTTTAAAAGCACGAACACAGTGAACTAAAGTAGCTTGTTTAAAAATTATGAATTTTACCATTCGTTGCAGATTAATATTAACTTATTACGTGTTCAAAAGAACGTTTATGTTGTAGTTTTGTTATTATGAACGCTAGAACATTCGTCATTTGCAGAAAAAGTTGAAGACGAGCTGAAAAAAGCCATTGTGTTCACGAACTCTGTTGAAAACAGCGTGAAAAGTTAAACGTTTGTTGGCTCTATAATGTCCCATTTTTGCGTTTGAAGATTGAAAACCGACAAATTGTACGCATGATTTTTTGAACAATTTACCCGAATGGCGCTGGATTTATTGGCTGGGGAAAAGTTTATCAACACTGCGCTGGCAAAACACAAAGATGTTTCGAGCTTCTTCAAGCAGATTTGCATGCATCTAAAACGTAAGTACTTCCACTCAAAACGTAACTAACTTCCTCTCAAGCTTTGTTAATGCAATAGCGACTTTCATTCAAAATACACGGGAAATTTTGCAATGTGAAACGTTGACTATTTTCAAAAATTGGTCTTTTCACATTGGAAAATCTCATTGACAGTGATTCCATTTTGAAAATCTTAATATTTTGGATGTTTATCTAATCTTCCAAGACATTTTGCGAACCTTCTGCAAATTTGGGGGGGGGGGGAGTGGGAGGAGGGGGAGGGGAAGGGGGAGGAGGGGGGATGGGGAGGGGTGTTATTTTTCACTCGTTATGAGGCATATTTACGTTTTTCCGTAATTGAACAAGTGGTTTATGTTGTTTTTGATCTTTTTAGCCATTGACAATTCCAACATCCTTTTTGTTTCTCTTCTTGACATTTGAAACACTGAAATGATTGTCAAAGTTTTTAAAATTTAGAACACTAAAGCAATCAATTAATGTGCCAACATTTAATTTTTCCTTAAATGATGTTGTTGTTTTTCACAGAGAAGCAAAAGAGCAGTCTAGCAAGTGACTATTTTGTGAGAGCCATGATGCTCTACTGTGTGAACAATGAAGAGACACTGCGAGCATACGTTGCGTGTGGTGGAAAAGGCCACCACCATTCTGGATCAAATAACCATAGTTATGGCAACTTGCAGACCATAGTAGAACGACTGGGCGATATAGTACATTCACGAAATGGTAGGTAGGCTTCACCCATTTAGGAATCTGGCATTTTTGGGGGTTAAGAACTTCTATGCAAATTTTCACAATGGCAATTTTGAAATAGATAGGAATTAGTTTAGATTTGACTTCTTTCTTCTATTTAATCCTCCAATTTCCACAAAATAATAAACAACTGAAAGAAAGGATTAACTGCGGACGTATACTTATGACCACTTCTTGAGCCAAAACTCATATTTTTTCTGCAGTTGAGAAAGATTCAATCAATTCCAAATCTAAAGCAACGTTTGTTTCATTTCAGGAGAATTTTCTTGTGAGACAAGAGCAGCCTGTGTGTATATAATTTCACGCATCAAACCTGATTACTGGTTAGTATAAATATTTTTATATGGAGTTACCTATTCTTAAAGTATCCTCGAAATTGTGATCCACGGACAAAAAGTAACACAGACGCCAGCTTGGAAAGAATTACTTTATGTTAATTGTTTCACGGCAGATCTGTGAAGAAAAAAGCAAGAAAACAAATGATAATAATTCTGAGATTTGACGCAAGTTGTTCATTTCAGTTGTGAACTTTATTCCGTTTTGATTGGTTAATGTTAGATTGACTGTTACAGGGAAAATTTTGGAATGAAAAAGCGAACCAACTCTTCGTCAAGTCTGTCCAGAAAAATATCCCTCTCAATCAAATCACCCTCAATGCTTGATTTCTCCCCCAAACACCGTGATCGCACGTACACGATACCCGAAAGCCAAAAGACCCAAAAAGATGGTTTGGATGAAAACTTGAAGGAAAGCGTGAAGAAAATGTTCCGAAACAACTCGAAGAAATCTTGGAGCCAAAAAGAATCTTATGTTGCCAAGTCACAATCAAAGTATGATTTCAATTCCTCTTCGCTCGACATATCGGAAACAAATGCACCTGAAATTACCTATCTTTTTGAGCTAGTCGAAAGTTTTCTGGACGGAGACAAACCGGATATGATCCAGAGTGTTACTATGGTATCCAAAGTTATTTTGGAACGAGGTCAAGGCCGCGCACTTATTGAGCTACTTAAAAAAGAAAACGTATTCCAGAGAATTCGATGCTACTTCGAGAAAAAGTATCCAGAGTTTGAAATCACACATAGCTACGTTTCGGAGCCGGGTGATGAAATCATGCAATTGAGTTTCTGTCTTGGACTGTACTTCCAACTTGCAACACAGAATTTCGACCTTACACGAGACTTAATCGAAGCCGAGCCGCAATGTTTTGAACAGCTGGCGGGCAATCTATACAGCCAAGCTGTTACTTGGACCACTGATGAGAATTTTGAAGAGCAGCTCACTAAAACCGATCAATATTTGGTGCTATTTATGGCTCATATTACGTCACTAATCATCACCACAGTCGACTTTATTAACAGTAAATTTGTGGAAAAGTTAGAATTTGGTGAACAAATTGTGGAGGAAAGTGAGAATGAGATCACACTTGAAGTGCCTGATCAGATTAAAATCACCGATTTGGACGATAACTCTGCTGCAGATACTCAAAACAATTGACTAATTAGACAAATGTACTAAATTGAGAAATAAGAATTAAAAATTTAATTTGCAGGACGTTTTGCCTTTCATACAACTGGACTCAATTTCTTGTCACCTGGATTTCTTGAAAAATTGGCTGATATTACCAGCGTATTTTTCTATAACGAAAAAACGGTTGCGAAAAAACTTCAGTTGTGGAAAACTGAAAAGGGATTTGTCATGTTACTGACGCCGATTTCACACTGAAAACTCGATAATACCTTGTCGTTAGATTTTTTTTCGAGTTTAAATGAAAAAAGGAGCCTCCGGTAATGTGCATGCTCATAATGTTTTGACGGCGTCTCGTCTCATTTTTGCAGAAAATCGAAGTTGATCTTTCGAAGCAAAAGAAAGATTAATTCAAAGTTTGTGAATTTATCAGTTCTTCGGGTTCGAAAAAACTACATTTTTTAAGTGCTGCGAAAAGATAGTAAATCTATCTATTCTTCGTTTGAGCGCGGTTTTTTGCAACCACAAGGATTTCGATTGTTCTGATGTCTTTTTAATAATAGGTTCGCACTTCCTCAACAAATCAACTTCCATTAGAGGTAATAGCGGAATAGAGGCAGCGAAAAAGTAATTTTAAAGTATAAAATTGTGGATCTTTTCCGTTTGTGCCCCCCCCCCCCAGCTTAGTGGGTGCATATTATTTGCACCCCCCCCCCCCTCCAGACGCACGTGCAATATTTTTACATAATGATTTACTATGTAATGGCACGTGCTCTGTAACTGGGGGGCGCATAACGTACTGGGGGGCACAAACGGAAAAGATCCAAAATTGTCTTGAAATCGCTGCTAAAAATAAGCGAGAATTTTGCGTTGACTTTTGTGTTATGTTTGCTTTCAATTTATTTCTCGTCACGTTCAACGTTGCTATTGAAAGTGATTTATGTGTTTTAATGAAGAATAGAAGCAGTTGCTTCAATCCAGCAATTGGCAGCTCAGGATTTGGTAACTTTAGCGTTGTGTTTTTAGTAAACACCTCCAAAAATTCCATTTTGCTGCCTTATCGCTCCGTTTTAAAAATGACAGGTCACAAAATTTTTCCAGGTCACAAATCATCCATGCATATTTGTATTCTGCCCGTACTGTTGTTTTAATGTTATATTGTCCTTAAATCTCAATAATAACAAGAATTATGGATTAAAACCAATAATTCTTGTTATACATGCTTGGAAAACAGTTTTAGTAGCAGCAAAAGCAAAAGATACGCTATTAAACCAGGAGGCTCGTTAATGTGCTTTTGCACATGATGTTCCGACCCGCGCTAGTGTGCATTTCAGACATAACTGTCAACCAAATGAAGATATAATCAAAAACAGATCTTATAGTTTCAAAAAAGTTACACAAACTACTAATTAAATTTTACAAGGCCATTACTTATTACAGTACTCACGAGATCTGCCACCCTTAAAAAGACTCGGGAGAAAAAACTAAACAACAAACTAAGCAAAGTGAAAAAAAAAACATATTTTACGGCAAAGCTAAAACATCTAAATTTAAAAGCACCTAGTAACAATGTCAAAATACAATCAGCAGAAAACTTAACTACACAAGTTTATTTTTTTGTTATTACAAAGCAAATGGGACTTTATATTAATGAGACTAAGTAATCAGGAAAAATTCAAAACTCAACCAAAATTTTAAACCAAATTTTTACAAACCTCCTAGAAACCATTAGGTTTCAACAAAAATATTAATAAATTTACTAAGAAGTCATTACAAAGCCAATAGAATCTGCCTTTGGTTAAAATAAGCCACAGAAACGGACTAAAGATGAAGAAAAACTAAAAAAAAATCAAACAAATAGCGAAAACAAATTATTGAAGCCATTAAAAAATTTCGCTGTTATCTGAATATTGTTTTTACTTCAATTATTAATTAAATAATTCGAGTTAGAGCTATACAGAAAGAAAAAAACATGTTTACTTGGGCCTCATTTGAAAAACATTGGGATCTGTTATTACGCGAATGAGCTTAAAGAATAGAAAAAGGAAGACAGATTTTCACCACTAACAAAACTTTTATGAAAAGGCATATTGTACAACAAAAAGACATCAGTTACGACGTTAATATAAATAGCAACTTTAATATTCGAACTACGCGGAAGTGGATGGGTCCTCTCGATGGTGAGAATTAGATACAAGTAGACAAATATAACATCAAAAACTAAGTTCAAAGAAAAACGTTTGCAAATAAACAATATTATAAAATTTAACGCTATTTGCTGTAAATCTACGTCATTGAGTAACTTCATTCATTCAACACTCAAGCAGATGCTTATGAGACCTCCAAGCTCTTTACGACTACATAAAGAAGATAAAACAGGCAAAAAACAGCAAATTGAAAAAAATGAGAAAAGTGTCGAAACCATTAAAAACTTTTATATGTTCAAATAGTTTTTCAACAAAACTAGAATTGTTTTTTGTAATAATTTGACTTCAAAAACCAACGAATAAGAATAAATATGTTAAAACCCCCAATATTTTTGAGAAAATTTGTAGTATCAAAGCCATTAAATTCATTAGCTTTCAACGCAAAATAATATACAATAAGTTAGAGTAAGTTACGCTTCCATCATAAGGCATTAATTTCTGTCATTCTTAAATCAAAAATAATTCATCACAAAAAGTCGTGAGACTATGAAAACGACAACAAATGCAGGCAAAAACCAAAAAACCAGTAGAAAAAAAATAGAGGACAGGGTTGAAGCCATTAAAACCATACCGTTTTCACTGCAAATTTGATCTATGATGTATGGCGAGTCTTCTCTATTCCAATGGAAACTGTAAATAATAAGAAAATATGGTAAGATTTTGATGGAATCCAAGTTATGAAAAAAATAACCCAAAATTAAAAAAGTTTTGATAAGTCGTGCCATCCAATTCTTGAAGATAATAGTTAGAAGTTATAGTTGAAATGGCTAACCAGACTAATTTTGGTTGCAATAAAAAGGAACATGGCCTCTCAATAATGAGACTGACTCAGAGTTCAAGAAAATAAGTTAAATATCGTTCAATGTTCAAAAAAAAATTTCAAGAAATTATATTTGAAGTCTCAACAGCCATTAAATTCAATTGCTTTCCACGGAAGTCAATAAATATGCTAAGTTATGCCTCCATGCACAATGGGAAGACAGCAATGACAACTTTAATTCATCAAGACGACATCGCAAAAAGCCGATGACAATGAAAACAACAACAAATACAGGCAAAAACAAAAAAAATCAGTCGAAAGGTGAGAGAAGAAATTGTTGAAGCCATTTAAACTATGCGCTTTCTCTGAATACTTTCAATATAATCCAATGAACGGTTTCTTTTATCCAATGTTAACTATCAACATTAGGATAATGTGATAAGATTTCAAAAGGAAACAAATTTCCAAAAAAATTAACCAAGTTTTTTTGAAAATTGTGCCATCGAAGTCATGGAGCCAAAAGTTAGAAGATAAAACATTTAACCCCAAAAAGTGTCTGTAGTAAAACGGTGGGGGGTTTGTCTTTACTGAGACTGACCTACCGTTCACAAAAATAAATTCATTATTTATTGTTTAAAAAATTTTTTCAATTTTTTTTAAAAATTAACAGCCATTAGCTGTCCACTCAAAGCACAATATAGATTCATTTAATATTCATCAGGCAGTTTTACGAACCTTTAGTCACAGAGTTTATGCCATAGGACTCCGAAAATTTTTGCAAAATTTTGAAAAGTAAATCAAATTTCATTAAAAATTTTTCGTTAGAAAAACTTTTTTAAAGTCTTAACAGACATTAGCTGTCCACTCAAGTTACTACGTAGTTCGCTTACTGTTCCCTAAAAACCCTATTGCTTTTTCAGTCAATGAGTCTATGTTATAGGACTCCCAAAATTTAGAGAACTTTTAAGAAGTCAATCAAAATTTCGTTAAAAAAATTTTCTTACGAAAAATTATTTTTGAAGTCTTAACAGCCATTGGCTGTCCCCTCAAATTACTACATAGGTTCGCTTAATGCTCCTTAGGAAGCCTATTGCAATTCTAGTAAAGTAATCAATGTCATAGGGCCACAAAGTCTTATTAAATTCTCAAAAAGAAAATCAAACTTTTAAATTACTAAACCTCAGAATCGGAGCATAAAAAATGATCGAGTCCTTAAAAACGAATTATTTGTTTATTGGGCATTATTTGACTGTAATTGAGGTTTGTCATGAACACAACCTGGATTTTAAAAGTGACTAGTCTCCAAGTGAACTGAAAAAAAAAGATGAAATGGGTTTTAAAAATTCAGCTCTCAAATAAAAATCGAATTTTTTTATAGTAAACATCCCTATGTGACAAAAACTACACCTTTTATGGCCTTTTGTCTGTTAGAATCACAAGACTGTTCCATTTGTAGCAGAAAATGTAATTTTGAATTGATGTTTTTTATAGAAAATATCTTAATTTGAACAAAAAAATGAACAAAATCATGCCAAACTTCACGTGTTCACACATAATTTTAAACCTCGTTAACTCCTCAAAGAACACGAAATTCAAAAAAATCTTTTCAAATCCGAACTCTATGTGGGACGAGCTTTTTAATGCTACCACTCACATTTCTCTACTATAAATATATCGATCGGCCAAAATTGACTAAACAAAAAAACCCATTTGAGTATATAGTTCCTCCCCCCACAAGTGGGTGTGAACAAAAAAAACAAAATTTTCATTATGCGAACCATGCAACTTAGGTATGTTTAGAATAAATTCAATAAACCATTAGATATTTAACTATGTCATCCAATACGAGACGCTAATGATCAACAAGCAGATTTTTAGAAAAACTTTTTTAAAGTCTTAACAGACATTAGCTGTCCACTCAAGTTACTACGTAGTTCGCTTACTGTTCCCTAAAAACCCTATTGCTTTTTCAGTCAATGAGTCTATGTTATAGGACTCCCAAAATTTAGAGAACTTTTAAGAAGTCAATCAAAATTTCGTTAAAAAAATTTTCTTACGAAAAATTATTTTTGAAGTCTTAACAGCCATTGGCTGTCCCCTCAAATTACTACATAGGTTCGCTTAATGCTCCTTAGGAAGCCTATTGCAATTCTAGTAAAGTAATCAATGTCATAGGGCCACAAAGTCTTATTAAATTCTCAAAAAGAAAATCAAACTTTTAAATTACTAAACCTCAGAATCGGAGCATAAAAAATGATCGAGTCCTTAAAAACGAATTATTTGTTTATTGGGCATTATTTGACTGTAATTGAGGTTTGTCATGAACACAACCTGGATTTTAAAAGTGACTAGTCTCCAAGTGAACTGAAAAAAAAAGATGAAATGGGTTTTAAAAATTCAGCTCTCAAATAAAAATCGAATTTTTTTATAGTAAACATCCCTATGTGACAAAAACTACCCCTTTTATGGCCTTTTGTCTGTTAGAATCACAAGACTGTTCCATTTGTAGCAGAAGATGTAATTTTGAATTGATGTTTTTTATAGAAAAAATCTTAATTTGAACAAAAAAATGAACAAAATCATGCCAAACATCACGTGTTCACACATAATTTTAAACCTCGTTAACTCCTCAAAGAACACGAAATTCAAAAAAATCTTTTTAAATCCGAACTCTATGTGGGACGAGCTTTTTAATGCTACCACTCACATTTCTCTACTATAAATATATCGATCGGCCAAAATTGACTAAACAAAAAAACCCATTTGAGTATATAGTTCCTCCCCCCACAAGTGGGTGTGAACAAAAAAAAACAAAATTTTCATTATGCGAACCATGCAACTTAGGTATGTTTAGAATAAATTCAATAAACCATTAGATATTTAACCTTGTCATCCAATATGAGACGCTAATGATCAATCAAGCAGATTTTTAATTTGAAAAAAGAACTGATTACATTAAAATCTTAATAAATTTAGCTAAAATTAAATCAAAATCTATGTTTTTACTAATTGATTTTACTGTCGGTTGACACAGTTGCTCTGAAAACTGTACGTAAGTGAAAAAAAACTTAGCCGGAAGAATTCCGGAAACGACTCAAAGTGAAAATCTATTTAACCGCCATCCAACTACTCATAAGAAAAAACTTGCCTCCACTAATTTATGATTTTCTCGAAACCAAACCATAAAACAAAAAAGTAAAAACAAAAAAGTCAAATCTGTTAAAATATGATAAAAAATCTGATCAAATTTTGTCACAACTTGAGATCCCAAAATAACTATCTCTGCCAAAATTACTTCATCAAAACAATTAGTACTTACTAAAACCACTTAAGTGAATGTTTGAAAAAATACTTGAGGCCAAATTATGAACAAACTGCACTAAAAAACTGGAAAAAGTTAGTAAATTTCTCAAAATTACAAAAGCATATAAATCCAAAGAAAAATTCTTTTCAGCCAATAGGGCATCCAGTTGCTCGCAAAACAATAGACAATTCATAATGATCTAAGAAACTTGTCTCAAAAAACAAAAAAAAAACCGAAAAACTGCAAAGAAAAAATTTAAGAAAAATAGTTCCAATTTTCGCCATTTTTTGTCATATTTCTCAAAAAAGATTCAACCCAAAATTGCCCATACTTATTAATAAACAACTAGAACAACTATTATGAACTCTAAACCTCCACAAATGCCATAAAAAATTAAGGAATAGAAACGGCATTCAAAAACAAATTCAACAAAAAAACTATATAAACGAAATGAGTTTTTTTAAGAGTACAAGGAATTATAAAGCCGAATAAGGTTCTTTTGCAATTAGAGCAATGAAAAACTCGCAAAACAATGGGCAAGTTATAAAAGGGTGGGCTAGATACTTGTGTAAGACTAAAAAAAAAGAAAAACTGCAAAAAATGAGAAAAATGGTTTAAAATTTCTCAATTTTTTGGTCAATTTTACTTAGAAAAAATGATTTATACCAACAAAACTTTAGTCAATTGGTATCTGACAAGTCCTTAAGTAAAAAGCTTCTATTCAAATCCCACTTCAAGCAGTAATACAAAAAAAAACAGATAAAAAATCATTAAATTTTGTCTAAAAATCAGCAAAATTGATCAAAAACATCCAAATTAGCATTAAAAATCAAATTAACTACTTGAAACCTTCAATTCCTCGCAAAACAAACCTAAAACTAATACAATATCATAATCAAACCTCATAACCATCAAAAGTTGCAAAAAACTGCTTTTAAAAGCTGCACGTGAACAAAAAAAATCGCTCGCTTAGAAAAAATTTTTTCCCACATCAATTTGTCGCTCTCTCAAAAACAGCGGTGTGAACAAAAACTACTCGCTTTTCGCTCCGCTCTTCACTTTTTTTCAGCACCAAAATCACTCCAAATTTTTTCACGCGTTTCATTTCCCGCTTCAAAATTCACTCTAAAAATTGATTAAAAAAGGACTTCTCCAATACTCCTCTTCGAGTTGTAATAACAATGTTTCCATGTTTCTATATGGTAAAACTTTCGGTCAGCAATTGGTACAGACGAAACAATAATGCTCACAAGCAGTTTTAAATTTTGCAGCCGAATTTGATCAAATTTAATTAAATCTTCGAAAGTATAAACATATATGAAAAAGAAAGCACAAATAAAACAAATGAATTCTAACTTATACAGCCATTAACATTCTTGTTTTTTAGATACGATTTTGGTTATAACTCCCAAAGCGATTTATTGGCACAAAATACGGGAAAAAAGATAGCTACAATTACCTGATTTGTCACCAAATTATCTGATTCGTGGCTAAATTCGCAAAACATTGGACGAAAAGTCAATCAATTAAACATTACTACTAATGATTAATTGCTAAGAAATGAAAAATTTTTAGGACCTAATTTTAATAATTTCCCCAAAAATTAGCAGATATGGATGATCAAGAGTAGATTTTGGAAAATTCATAAAACCCAGCCCGATTACACATCGAAAAATGTGGCTTTCGAAGAACCATCAAATTATGATAATACATTTCTAACGGGCTTTCTAGTGATACCCTCCATAATGATTATCCTCAATGATTGTATCTTTGTACGATGATAATATCACTGGGTTAAAATTGGGTGAACAAAAAACAGCTGAGCATATAGGTTCTCCCCTCTCTAAGTTGGTTGGGACGATAAAAACCAACTACCATTGTTAAACATTTAAACCAGTTACATGACACAAGATGAGTTTTTATCTGGTAATCAAGAAAATACAAATGACTGAAAGAAAGGCTAATTTTAAGCCACTTTATGGGAAAAGAGGCAGTAACGCAAATCCAGCTGAAGCGTTTGACCAAAATGTTAAGAGAAACCTAATCAAGAATTGGACAATCTATTCAATGTAGAGAACAAAAGTTTAAATCTCTGAAAGTCTAAATTGATATCTTTCTGATATCTTTCTATTAATTACCCTATATTTCGGATAACTAAGATTAATTAGCTCATTGACTTAGAGTTTACAAGCGGGAAGAAATGACTCAGGTGCAAAAATACTAGTCAATATTCATGATCTTCACATCTCTTTTAATTCGCCACAATTTTAATCTCTTAATTTATTGAGCTAATTACTCTTATTAATCTTAGTTACCCCAAATTTGGGGACCAATAATTGATTTGTAATATGAGAGGTGTTTAAAAACTGAATTGTTGAGTGATAAAGGGATTATGAGAATTGGTACAAATAATTTTTAATTGTTTATTGTTTTACTTTTCAATCAAAAATTGCAACTCCAACATCTTTTGCTGGGGATGGATTTTTGTGTAAATGTTTACTTCTGGTTTTATGAACGGTGACTTTACCTGATAAGTGAAAATTGGTAGTCTTGCTGATGTTGTTTTCATGCAAAAACTATATGATTCTCGTCAAAGCAACATTGCAGAAAACCAATACAGTTTGGGACTCTTTATGAAACGCGTTTTATAGTCGATAGCCCCCTTGATATAAATAGAACAGTATGGAACACTTCTTGGCCTGATATGATCAGATCCCCCATCTCTTGAACCTATTTTTTGCTTTTGTCCAAAGTTACCTGACTCTAAACTCCATTTTGTTATTAGGCACCGTCGATTAAAGAAAATTTAGTATCGGAGATTTTTTTCAGATTATTAAGTAGCCAACTTGATTTGCAAAACCTTCCAGTTGGACAGTCATATCTAAGAGTGTCGTGCAACAATCAAGTCAGAAGTAAAACTTGAAAAAACATTGACTCTTGTCCTTATCGCAACCAAATCGAGTTGGTTGTTCCCGCAACTTAAAACTGATCAAAAACTTAACAAACTAAACTGCCTAGAACAATGTAATTGAATCCTTATCTACATTCTCTTACATTTTATGGTTTACCCCCGTTCAAAGAACAAAACCTTCTTTCCCCAAAACAATTTTGAGGACAAAGGTCTCCCCTGTTACTGGCAAAAAGTTTCATATAACACAAAACAGACATAGAAAAGACACCGAAAAGACACAGAAAAGGGGTTTCAGAAGTCACCCCGACGAGAGGTTCTAATTTTTTTACTGGTTTCAGACGTCACCAGCAGAAGTCCGCCTAAGGTCTCAGACGTTACCTCTGATGTCCTGTTCCCCGGTTAGAGCCATCCAAAATCTCTCCTTTTTTTCGACAAAAAGCCTCCAAAAAATTGATATTTGTCCCCCAAAAAAATTTTTGTTACTATAACACCTCGATTGATAAACCTTGACTAGTTTTATGATTTTCAAAGCTAGTAAAAGCAGCAATTTTCTCACTTTTAAAGAAAAATCTGCGGAAAAAAAACACAAAAATCAGAACAATTTTTTTGAATTCAGAAAATTCAAAAAACACAATTTAGTTTTCTGACTACATATCCGTTTCAATTGCGGAATAAACCATCAAAACCACTCTTTTGAAATGGTTTGTAATCAAGCAGAAGGCTATTTGCATCGATATATCCAATCAGTATCATATAAATAAGAAATGTCAGAAAAATTTTTTTGAATGCAGAAAATTCAAAAAACACAATTTATTTTACTGACTACATATCCGTTTGAATTACGGAAAAAACTATTAAACCATTCTTTTGAATTGAGTTGTAATCAAGCAGAAAGCTATTTGCATCGATTTATGCAATCAGTACCGTATAAATAAGAAATGTCAGAAAAAATTTTTTGGATGCAGAAAATTCGAAAAACACAATTTCGTTTTCTGAATCCATATCCGTTTCAATTACGGATTAAACCATAAAAACAATCTACTGAATTGATTTGCATTCAAAAAGAAAGCCATTTTTATCGATTTATCCAATCAGTATCATATAAATGAGAAATGTCAGATAAAGTTTTTTGAATTCAGAAAATTCAAAAAACACAAGTTAGTTTTCTCATTACATATTCATTTGAATTGCCGATTAAATCACTAAACAAACCCCTAAGACAAGTCATTGTCAGTCGCCTTTATAGTTTCAACTCTATAGGGAAGTAAATAGAAAGTCATTAGGCTCCACACCAAATATCAAAACTTTCATTTGACCAAAATAAATACCTTTTTAATTTTTTTTGGAAAAAACTTCCAAAACTTGATTTTTTGCAGAAGTCTTCGGTCTCAGACGTTGCCGTCTGCGAAATCCTTTCATCCCTATTGGTGTCAGACGTTACCATCGGCAGAAGAGGAGTTTTCGAAGAAAATTGGTTCCAGTAGTCACCAGAAAATTTGATGTCTTTTTTTCTACTTTCAATTTTTTTTGAAATGCAGATCTCAGACGTTATCTGTCGGAGAGAGCTTTTCGAGTTTAGTACAGTCAATGCATATTAAAAACAACGAAAAAAAGAGTGAAAAACAGCAGATAAAACCCGAAAAACCCGAAAAAAAACAATACACCAAAGAGTTCTAAAGATTTCCACAATTTGACTCGTCTGTGCAATTTTCTAGCATTCAGTAGCCCTTCTGTAGCCCTTGTTGCCAAAACGCATCGCATTTGCACACATTTCTTATATTTAGCCGTCACAACAACAATAAACTCCTAGAAAAAGAACAGGTTTCAAAGTTTTTATTATTTATTAGGTATTTATTAATCATAGTGTTCGGTTAGGGTTAGGGAGCTAAGGGAAATTTTCTTGGCTAGTTTTATAGGCTTTCTTGTTGGTAATTTATTCCTATTTGAGAGATACAGACGAGTGTTTTGAATTGTCAAGAAAAAAGAGTTTAATGTAACAATTATTTGAGTTCTGGTCTAATATTGGTTCAACTGCATAATTGTAGCAAAACACAAGTTTCCTGTCAACCACAGTAGTCAGACACACTAGTTCAAACAGTTAAAGCCAGCTATTGAACCAAAACTTGTGTTTATTCAACAAAAAACAAGCAAATATTTAGGTCTGTTGAACGAGAGTCGATTAAAGCGCGCGAACGTTCGGAAAAGCTTTTTGGGTTTTTAGCGCAAAGGGCTAGATTTAGCATGCAAAACGCATTCTAGGACATCATTTTTTGAGAAAAGTTGCGTCGCTGGTCTTTTTAACAAGAAAAAAACTAGGATCATTAGCATTCAAACATTAGGCAGCTTTTTTACATCAAAAAATTTGCGTCGCTCCGGTTCTCAAAGCCGTTTTTCACCTTCAGTAACGAGCTTCCTCAACAACATCTCCAACAATCAGCTACAACAGAGCAGCAGCCACCAATATGTTGAAGCAGAACAGCGCTGAATGTCAGTTTGCCATCAATATGTTCAAAGCGACAGAAATGTCAATAAAGAAATTGCTCGATCTCCTTGAGAAGAAAAAGAGTTTCCGATCATTGTCTTTGATGATCAACAAAATCAAAGGCCAGGAAACGGAGCTCAAGAAACTCTCAGAGGAAGTGATGAGACAGCAGCCACATCAAAGCACTGCATCATCTATATTGAATAGGCAAACGGCACTAATAATTCGCCTCAATGAACTGGAACTGCGAGTCGATCTGTTGGACAACGATGGCCAGCTCAGTCAGTCTTCCAGTCGCATTAAAGATGATGTCAGCATGATCTCCAGCAGAAGAAACCTGTCTCGGCAATCAACACCTGCGCCCAGTGACGACAAGAAACGAATCCAGCATCAGCGCGATATAGAAGAAAAGCAGACCAGCAGTAACATCTTCAATCACCCGCCCCGAATACCACCACGGCCAAAACAATCATCATTGTTTCTACAAACATCTAATGAACCAGGACTTCAAATTCAGCACGTGCTTGAAGCCCACCAAAGAAATCCTAAAAAGGAAGTTCATGAAAGTATTCTAAAATCGAAAAATAGCCTTGAAAACCAAACAAACGCTCCGAATCCTTTTCCCTGCTTTGACAAAGATACCAGCCAAGAATTCACATCTCCAACAAAATCAGGGAAACTCGAAATTGCCTCCAACCTGGTAAATAGAGATGTCTGCGATGTTGAAACAGCTCAAATCAACTTGAGTGACAACTTTGACACGTCGCAGAACCTTTTGCCTCCAATCCAAAATTTGAACATTTCAGGTAATCACTCACTTTCAAACCCCTTCAATTGGGCAGATCCAACTATTCAATTACAGGCAGATGGTCTATTTGCCCAAAACTCGGTATTGGAGAAAACCTTTAATTTAAAATTGCTAAATCAAAGCAATAATCAGGATTCAAATGCCAACAGAAATCCTCTATACCATAATTTTCCCAATCTGCAACAGGATTTTGGACCTTCTCAAATTCAAATAGGAACAAGTGGATACCTCGATAGTCAACTGTTGAACTGTTATCTGCAAAAACTCCCCTGCTTACCCACAGTTGCAAACAGAACCTCGCATCTTCCAAGTAGAACTGATAAAATAGTCGCAGAAAACAATTGCCTACAATCCAATCATTGTATTAATCCTATAACTGGGGTACATTCCGCAGGTTTCACTCCATTTACTGTGCCCCTGATGGAACAACAGCATCAAAATACCGTCTTAAATCCTGCAGCTCCTAATTTTCTGCCAATCCAGGTAGCTCCACAATCAAAAGGAATTGCGGCTCCTCTGCAATTTCCACAACCTGTTAACAGTCAACACGGCCTTGCCAGCACTTTCCCAGTTAATCAATGTATGACACAACCCAGTCAGTTGTGTAACAAACAGTTTATTCATGGCTCACAAGCTCCATCGAACTTTCAAGCTAGAGTAACTTCAACGATCCATGCCCCAATGTGCATTAATCAACCGCTAAATCCTGTGGGACAAAATCAGTTAAGCCAGCCTTTAGTTAACCAGAGTTTACTGCCCACTGTCAATCAACACTTAAGCTCAGTATACTCGAAACCTAATGTAACACAGGAAAAAGAAAATGTTGATTTCAAACATTCAATCAAATTGCCACCCTTGAAACTTCAGAATTTCAATGGTGACCCTATCCACTTTCACGCGTGGATCAATAACTTCAACATGATGACTCACAACAACCCTTCCATTACAGACACACATCGTATAACCTGCTTGCAGAATTCTGTAAGTGGGAAAGCAAAGGACTTGATTCATGCTTATTCCTGCGATCCATCTTATTATCAGACAGCACTGAATGAAATAATCCGACATTTCGGTGATCGTGCGATAATTGTTAATACGTTCATTAACCAGCTCCAAAACTGGCAAATGAACTTCCAAAACAAGCAAAGCTTCATTGCCTTTTCCTCATTTTTGAAAAGACTTGTGCAAGCCTTCCAATATCTTGGCTTTACAGCAGACCTCCAGTCTACAACACTCATTAAGAAAGTCAAAGAGAAAACACCACATCATTTGGTTCTGAAATGGACAGAATATTGTCTTACCGATCTCAGCTCAGACCCGACTCTTGTGGACTTTCAACAATGGTTAGAGCTCCAAGCTCAAATCTACGACAAAGTGAGTCTGGAAAGCAATCAAAGAACCATCAGTTCTCAAGCCTCAAAGTTTGTCAACTCGAACAACCTGCAAACCAACCCAAACAATAGCAAATTCGCAGTTTCAGTCAATAATGCATCAGCGGAAAACAGTAGAAAACATTGAAACTTTGCGCCTCAGCAAAAACAACCGTCCACTTCACAAAACGTTCCGAATAAAACTTTTAACACAAAACGATCTTGTGAGAAGTGCAAACAAGAACACAGCATTGCCACAAGCCCTCAGTACCAATTGTGCTCACCAAGTGATCGATACAACCCTGTCAGCCAAAACAATTTGCGTACCAATTGCTTGAGCAACAAACACCACAAACAATCGTGCCCATCGCCAAAACGGTGTCAGGTTTGCAGTGGATTCCACCACACAACCCTTCATGATCACGCCAAGCAAATCAAACGACCTACAGCAGCTTTTTCTACTGAAGTCTTTTCTGGTAACAATCCAACAGCTACGTCTAGTAGCAAAGCTTCAAGTCAAACTCCAAATACATCATCTCAATAGAAAAGTCAAACAAACAAAGCCCACAACAGTCGTTATGGCCAAACTTTCAAAAACCAAAACCAGCAAAACGTGCAACAACGTAATTTAAACGGCAATGCAATTAACCAATTGTACAGCATCAACCAATGCTCAGAAACACCGAAGAATTGGTATGAGCAATTGCAGCTTATTCCTGTTTCATTCCTCAAGGGGAATAAAGCATTCGATACCTACGCCCTCATAGACCCCGGTAGCCAATTCAGCTTTGTATTGGACGCCATAGCCGGATTTCTTGAGCTTCCCCGTGAAACTCAACAGTCAGTACCACTACAATTTCTCAATACAGAGAACAGCAAGTCCCTCTCATAAATTGTTGAGGCAATCACAATAACTCCATATAAGTCAACTGGAATATCGTTTGAACTCTCTCGAACGTTCAGCACCCCGTCTCTGAACGTCGCAGCTGCAAAAATTTAATCTTTGAATTTAAGTTTTGAACTTAATCAAATTTGTGATGCCTTCAACAGTTTGCGCCACATACATTTCCCAAATATTGCCGATGGCAAAATCGGCGCCCTCCTCTGTGTTAACGCATTCGCATTCACCTATCCTACACATGTTATACCTGGCAATCAAAATCAACCGTTTGGTGTGAAAACTAAACTTGGTTGGACCCTCGCTGGTGAATATGAGAATTGTATCTCAGCCACCACTCAACAGCCCGCAAGTCAGCAGAAGAAATTTATATTCCATGTGTCAAGAAAAAGAACAGATGAACCCGGACTTGACGAACTTGTTCAACAGTTATGGAGTATTGAAGCAGATGGCATTCAGAAGGACCGTGAACAAGTTTACAAAAAGCAAGAAGAACAGCTTCTTGATATTTTGAAGAACTCCATCAATCACAATGGCGAGAGATATGAAATCAAACTGCCCTGGAAATCAGAAATAAAGTTAGAAAACAACTTCTATTCTGCACTGAACCAATCAAAAGCCTCAATACACACCTTCAGCGTAAGCCTTCGTTGCAAGAAAAATACAATAAGACTCTGTTGACAGACCTCGAGAAAAACTATGTCAAACCGGTGGAAATGCAAGATCCTCAACCCGACAGAAATTGGTACCTGCCACACCATCCTGTGGAAAATATCAATGAGCCCGGAAAAGTCCGCCGAGTTGCGAATGCCGCATCAAATTTCCGCGGCCAATCGCTTAATTCAAACCTTCTTACTGGACCAGATCTCCTTAATAACCTTTTAGGTGTCCTTATGAGATTTCGACAACATCCCGTGGCGGTCCTTGCGGACATCGAAGGCATGTTTATGCAAATCGCCATCCATCAGTTTGATCAATCTGCTCTTCGATTTCTCTGGTTAGCAGACAATCAGATACAACAGTACCAATTTACCAGACTCATATTTGGAGCAAATTGCTCGCCTTCGTGCGCAATATACGTTCTTAACCATTGTGCCAAAGAGAAAAGTCAACAATTCCCAGAAGCCCTCAAAGCCGTCAGAAAGCACTTTTACATGGATGACTACATCCAATCACATGCAACAGAAGAAGACGCTTGTAAAGCAGTTCTTGAAACAAAACATTGTCTGCAAACAAGTGGGTTCCGATTCACAAAATTTGTTTCAAACAGCTCTCTAGTTCTAAACCAAATCCCTCCAGAAGACAAAGACAACCAGACAGTTATTGTTAGAGTTCTTGGTGTTAAATGGAATCTTGAGAAAGACTGCTTTTTTATGAAACCTCTCACTAATTTCCCAAAAGATGCCTCAGCATACACTCAACGTAAGATTTTTAGTCTTGTCTCCTCGATCTTCGACCCAATAGGGGTAATGTCGCCATCAACGATCCGTTTCAAAATAGTTCTTCAAGAACTGTGAAAACTTGGGAAAAAATGGGACGAACAAATTGCCCCTCAAGTAGTTAAACCACTTCAAAAGAATTTGGACTTATACTTTTCTTCACCAGACGTGACATTGAACAGAACTCTGAATAAGAGTTGCCATTCACCAGAAAGTGAAAATGAAATCCATATATTTGTCGACGCCTCAGCTGTAGCAGTTGCAGCCGTTGCATACTTGAAAACAGTTCCTAATTTAGGGCACTGATGTTGAAACTTGTTACTTAATAGGCAAATGCAAAGTTGCCACAATTAAACAAATCAGCATACCCAAATTAGAGTTGGAAGTCGCAGTCATCGGAGTGCGCCTTCTTTCAACCATCATGAAAGAGTCATCGTTTCATATTACTCGCTCTACAATCAGGACAGATAGTCAAGTAGTACTTGATTGGTTATCGAAAACCAAGAAGCAACCTGCCTTTGTTGCGAATCGCCTCAAAGAAGTCCTTGCATCAACTGGTGCTTACCAATGGAAACACGTTACCACCAAAGAAAATCCAGCTGACCACGGAGTTGTGGTCTCAATCCAGACAAAATTCCAGCCAAGTGGCTAACAGCGCCAGCATTTTTTTCCACAAGACAGCTCACCGCTCCAGAAAACAAACTCTTCAAAGCATGTGTTAGCGACGCATGAATTTTCACGCAATTTGTCGGAGCAAATAATCGACCCGACACGGTTCTCAATCTGGAACAAGTTGCTCCTGACTTTAACAGTCTTCAATTTGGTCTTTCTGATCAAAAAGCAAAGGCCTAAAGATCAGCAGTATATAACAGAAGACGCCATTCTTGCAAGAAATCGGCTGATCAAAATGTCGCAGCAAAATTTCTTCTTCTCAACAATCCAAGCCCTGGAACGTGGTTTCAGGATAGATTCAAAGTTCGAAATCCGTTCGCTCAACCCAATGTTGGACAACAATGGAATCCTTCGGTCATGCGGAAGATTGCAATTTGCGCCAGATAACCTCGAAGTCGAGAAATTTCCGATTATACTGCACGCAAAAGACAAGATAGCGAGACTCTATATAGAGCATGCACACAACATTTGCGTTCACCAAGAAACAGAGCCAGTGAAAGACTTTGTGCAGCAAAGATACCACATCATTGGACTCAGAAAAACACATTTGAGTATAAAGTACAGATGTTTTTTCTGCAGACGATTTGCCGCTCAAAACATTCAACCCGTCATGGCTCCCCTACCTGCCTGCCGTTTCCCGACAGACTCTACCCAGTATCCTTTTGCGAACAGAGGAGTCGACTTTTTTGGACCGTTTTATATAGAAGATGCCAAAGGACAGATTGAAAAACACTACGGCCTCATCTTCACTTGCCTAGTTACTAGGTGTGTCCATCTTGAAGCTTGTCCCGATCTCAACACTGACACTTTTTAAACGCCTATCGACGTTTTGTAAGCCGCAGATGCCAGCCAACAACAATGCTCAGCGACAATAGCAAGACATTTATTGGTGCATCTGAGAAACTAAAAAGATCTTTGAAACGTCTCGACAACGACAAAATCTACAAAGCAATGGCAGCAACAAACACAACCTGGAAGTTCAATCCTCCCTATGGACCTCATTTTGGCGGTATTTGGGAGCGCTTGATCCAGACCGCGAAACGCACTCTATTGATCATTCTACGCTCCAGAAGACTGTCGCTTGATGTGTTCAGGACAATTTTGGTCGAGACCGAAGCTATATTGAACTCCAGACCAATAACGATTGTCGCTGACATTCCAGAAAATGAAATGCCTCTCACACCAAACCGTTTTCTGATCAACAGACCATTCAACTCTCTCCCATCAGGAAAGTTCGACAGCCAAGAACCCGCCAGTTTCAAGTCTTGGAAGAATGTGCAGCAAATGGTCAACCATTTCTGGAAACCACTCGTCAAGGAGTATCTTCCAACACTGTTAAAGAGGTCCAAATGGAGCGATAGAGACCAAACACCACTCAGAGTCAACGACATCGTTTGGATGCTGAAAGATATGACTCCACGTGGAGTTTGGCCCCTTGGACGTGTTCTCGAAGTCTACCCTGGACGAGATGGACAACACCGTGTGGTGAAGGTGAAAACGGCTTACGGCACCTACGTTCGCCCGGTCTCC
Organism: Convolutriloba macropyga; assembly: GCF_964194025.1. NCBI lineage: Eukaryota > Metazoa > Xenacoelomorpha > Acoela > Convolutidae > Convolutriloba > Convolutriloba macropyga. The sequence goes on from NC_134472.1 coordinate 32,140,957, forward strand.
GCCCTGGCACGCGTTTTGGCTGATTAACCCAATTTTTTCTTGACCTTTTTTCGAAACGGTCCTCTAGGCAACTTGGGTTACACCCTCTTCGACGATCTGGTCAAACCTCTGTGATGTGTTAGTTGGCCTCCTCTTTCCCCTGGAGCATATCGTGCAACAATCAAGTCAGAATTAAAACATGAAAAAACATTGACTCTTGTCCTTATCGCAACCAAAACGAGTTGGTTGTTCCCGCAACTTAAAACTGATAAAAAACTTAACAAGCTAAACTGCCTAGAACAATGTAATTGAATCCTTATCTACATTCTCTTACAAAGAGCAAAAATAAAATCTGCTCAAAAATCACACAAAAACAAGACTCGAATATATGTACGCCAGACTAGGCATGTCTATAATATAGTTGCGGCAAAGCTATAACGGTCCCTACTTTTTCTGAGTCGAGGAGCCGTTATTCACAATAAAAAAGAGGAAATACCATGATCAAGGAAATTGCATTTAAAAAAATGAGGTGATAGAGTTAAATTATCGAGAAAAACATAAGCGACTAAGGTCGGACGAATTGCAATCAAACGACTGGCGGGGGAGCTAGAAAGTGTTAGAATGTAGAGAGAGAGAGAGAACGAGCTAATTAATTTAAATTGTTCATAGGATAAAGTTGAGATGTTCTGTCGCGTCTTAAGCATATTCTGTCTGGGACGGTCTGGACATGCCTACTTTTGGTGTGGCACTTCAACCTGGGTAAGCTTGAGATAGCCTGACGAGAAGCACAATTAGTTCAACGTATACTTGATTACAGATATGGGACAAGAGAATGGGTTATAGGAGACGCCTAAGACGTTTTAGTGAGCTTAAAACAGTTGGTGTGATGGTTAGCCACACTATGCTTGGAAGTAAGAGAAGCTAGTTTCAATAAATTACAGGTCAATTTTCACAATAGTTGCGCCTGCTTACGTACCCAAACAGAAATCTATCTTCAAAGGCTCGGAGGAAGAAAAAAGCTGAATGGCTCTTCGGTGACTTCCTCGGTAAACTACTCTCGGTTTTTACCAATTAATTTTCTTTCTCAAGACTGAAAGTCGCAAAAATTTGTTGGTCAAGGGAAAAAACGGTCAGAGGAAAAAATGCATAAATCAAACATGGCTGAAAATTGGTAGAAGCTTTGTTGAGAGCACTTAGAGAAACGCACAATTATCACACATTTCTGCCAAAAACTCATCACAATTCTGGTAAACTTCATCAAAATTGTGCCGAAAAATACCTATATATTCATTGCTTAAATATCAGTGCTCTTTGCAATTAATTTTCTTTTAATTTCACTGCAACACAGTGATTCGTCAACTTGAGTGAATTGCTGATTGGCTGACCTGTAGCGCGTGTTTCCAGACCATTCTTTTCTGCTCTGAGTTGAAGAGGAGCACCATGCCATCGTATCCGGCTGTGATGAAGTGACCGCCCAGCAGTCCATTCCGCAGAGAGGTCAGTCCTCTGATCTGCTCGTAGTGACCCTACAACATGCACAACTCTACTCTACTCATGATCAGTTCTTTTTGACTTCCATCTAACCCGAGCAGTTCATGTGAGTTTAAAAACGGTCTTCGTCATAAACGAGATCAAACATATACCTCGACTTGGGAAGGACAAGGACTGCGTTGATTTATCGGAATTGTTATCATAGGCAATTCAACGAACTCTCATTTAATGAAATTGCCGTCAATGTAATTTTTTTCAAATTCACATTAAAAGCAAGAAATATATGACTGTCCTATTAATGTGTAATCAAAGTTGCACATGATTAAACTAACCTGAGTAAGAACGCTCCACTCTGACTCAAAATTAGTTGTTGGAGCGTTTTCGTTGTTTTCACTGTTTGCGTTGTTGTTTGCAATTACTATAGTTTTATTGAGGATTGAATTTGCAGTTGAGCCCACGTAGAGTTGGTTGTTAGAGAGGGCCAACATTCTGCAAGCACCTTGGTTGTCTGGCATCTGAAATATTTCAATCTCTCTATTTTCAAGTTAAAGGTGGTTGATTTCAATTGACCTTATGAAAATAACATTTATAATCAGTTAAGATCACGTGTGAGCGATGGCAATATTTTTCAGCCATGGATCCGCTCAAAATTTATTAACTTCCCAATTGTTACCTCTTTAATGTTGAACGTCCATCTTTTTAAATTTTATATGCCAACTTATGAGAAAACGCATCCGCACATCATAATTTAAATCAATCAATCAATCAATTCCGACCGATCTACGTCAAACTGTCTTTAGTGTCATTGGAATACAAAGGCTTCAAGGTTAAACATAGGTAATGTGCGTTCACATATTAAAATAAGGATGATAGAAGTTAAGGATGGTAATTTATCGACTAGGGACCTAGGTTTATGTCCCAGGTGGTAAGTACCTATGTACAGACTTTCGTGCGTTCGAAATTATGTGTGCGTTCTTCGTGCGTTCAAAAGACACTATGTTCAGACTTTCGTTTGTTCATATTTGCCTCTGTCCAGACTTTCGTGAGTTCAAAGTTGCCTCTGTCCAGACTTTCGTTCGTTCATTTTTCATTCCAGACCGTGTAATTTTGAACGCACGACGACCCCCCCCCCCCTCCGGTGCGTTCATTTTGGTCTGGACATATCGACTTTCGGTCTGGGGCATCAGCCTGGGGAATCATATATTGTGAAAAGGGCTCACTTTATAAGTGATTAGTTTGTTGAAATTTGGAGGCGTGGAGATGTCCCAAACGTGTATTGTTCCATCCCTACCCCCACTCATCATCTGGGTTGAATCCTCATTAACCAATATTGTAAATAGCGCACCCTGTAATCGAACAAAAGATTGAACATCCATTTGTAGAATGAATATCTACGAAAATTAGACTATTAGACTATTTGTTGCTTATTTTAGCAAATTGAACTGTTCGTTAACAATTTTTTAATCAAATTTTTGGATTCGTTTATTTAAGCGGTTGGTTTAACAGCGTCCTTGTAGCGTAAACGAATATGTTCTTAATAGTGCTGGATAAGTTTGGGTATCTACTGTTGTTACCCTTTTCACTGCCAACAATTCATTGTAATATTATTTTGTGTCAAAATGGTATAAACATTATAAATCAACTAAGCCTTCTAAACTATGCTCAATGTTGGATAACACAATATTCAAGATTTGCGCATCAGCCTACAGCACAGATAAGTTCTGATTTGTCAAAAAATTTGCTCCACATTTTTTTTTCGAGAATTCCCTTCCTTTTTGCAATAGTTGGCGCAATTGTTCAAAAGATCAATATAAAGAAGAGAATAAGCAACCAACTTCGTGACAGGATTCGAGAGTGGCGACGATGTTCTTGCTGGGATCCCACATGGTCAGTTTGCCATTTGAGTCCCCAATGTATAGGTAGCCAAATGCGTCAAACACAGAACACACATAAATAGGTGCACGCTCCTCTTTCTAAACAAGTGCGTTTACCTTTATTTCACGTCTTGCCCAAAAGTTTTGAAAAGAGTTTCAATTCTGAAGAAACAGTTGGCAACGTCAATTGTTCAACTTCAATTGATTGCTTATTTCATTAGTAACAATAAAATCGTAACATTTGTAAGATCATTTAGCGATTAGCATTTAAGTTTAGTTTTTAGAATTATATAATTAGTCTTAATAACCCGTGACTACTCAAAAATAAGAAAAATGAAACTGAACGTTTTATGCATAAAGTGCTAACAATCCTGCAAAATCTACCGCCACGAATATATATTGAACTGTAATTTCGTTGATTCCCCGTATTCTCCGTAATCAGTGACAATTCGAAAATAACCGAACAAATTGCCATTCCTCGTCGCTGATTGTAGCAGAAATTCTAGTGCCAATAGCACTGCGAAAAATGGCTACTAACCTCCCAAAATCAAAGGACTAGAATAGAGTTGGCGACACGATCAAAGGATTAGAATCAATTCACTTGTCGTTACTATTCGCGCACTGTAAAATACAAAAACTTGTGACCGATATCCAAAAATTTGAGGCTGTCGGACCTTTTTGCGCTCGTTTACTTTCCTGATCTTAATACATGTGCATAAAATACATAAGTTAAACAGTTACGAGCCGAGTATAAGCAATCGAGCAAATGCGTTTTTGGCAATGTAATGGTTTGGTCTATAATTTGCTTTATAAATAACCAGGTTTAACTTAGCATGTTGAGAAATGGCACTTTACAAAAACGATTGGTAAGAATTTTCATTTACCGAAAGAAAACTATACCGTTGACAAGATTATTTATTTTTTAATGTTAACATTACTCGGCAATTAGTTAAACAGGTTGTACTCGGATTCGACACTCTTCTTTGTTTTGGGTTCGAAAGGGATTAAGGAAACTGTTAAATTTGCTTTATTTCCTCATAGCTGAAATAATCCACCACTAATTTCCCGCCGCAAAATTTCAGAATAACGCAAAAACGCCTGACAATCTTTTTTCAGCAAATAGCGTTATTAAGTACAAGTACTCATCAAAGTTACGGATTGAACTTACAGTACCTAATTGCTTGCTTTGATTAGGAAGAACCAAATAATACTGTTTTAATAGAACCCGTTGCAAAAATAATCACTTTTAAAGACTTTTATCCTATGTCATTGTGAATTCCTTTCAATGCTTTATTAAAAAGACGCCAGTGACCAATAATTGTCACTCCCATCCACACTCCCATCCATCATAGGCCCAAATTTTTTAAATGCTAACAATTACTAGGTAATGATTGTTTACTGCTTCAAAAATAATAAGATGATGTTACAATTAATGAAAAGAAACGCCAAAACATTAGCAGAGCCTAAATGGGACTAAGAAGTTCAATAGTGGGCTTCAAATAACCACATTAGAGGTTCACATATGCAACTATTAAGATTTAAAGTAAAAAAAAGATGGCACCAGTTTCGGCGCACTTTTCATTTGACATTTAGTATTAAATTGCCGCCAATTGAATTCAGCTGCTTGAAATTGTGATTAAGAAAGAATTTTAGATCACGCGTAACGCATAAAGTCAAGAGCGTATAAGTCACTCGAAAAGTCAAAATTGTCAAGCAAAAATTTTGCATAAAAAAAGACACACACGTTTACAATAATAGCTGTACTTCGTTCAAGAGCAATTAATAAATTTAATAAAAAACATGTACTTTTTTAAAAAGCCCAGAAAACAATATTTTTCAAAAGCTACTTGATTTTGGGTTCTTTTTCATCTGAAATAAGCTATTAATTTTTCAACATATAGTAAAAAAATGGAAAAAAACTCATTTTACTGGGTTAACTGATTCACAGAAACTAAATCTCACTACCATTCAAAATATAAACTTAAATCAACAGCCTGGATTGTAGGTTTTTTAATTCGAAATTATTTTGGTGCTAAGAGAAATTTTTTAGGAAATTCTCCAAAAAAATCTCTACAGAAACAAGATAAAAATCCATGTTACTATTATATTCAAGCCTTCACTTGAGTATAATTTTGGTATTCACAGAAATAACATCACAGCAAGGCCTAGTGATTCCGATCAAACTAATCAAAGACTGTAAACATTTGCATTCTTTGACATAACATACTGTGTAAGTTCTTGACAGATTTTTTGCTTCGGCTTTACTCACCTATATATACCCAACATATATTCGACTGTAATGTTAGGCAAAATAGGAATACACATCTTGTTTGTGATCACAGAAAAAAAACAATTTTCAATTCAAAAGATCGGCAATTTCTATCTTGAAGTCAAGTCCAAAATATCAATTGTAACTGGCTAATCTAAACGTGTTTTTTAAGTATTTATTTAGTTTAATTGAGCGTAAATAATTTACAGTTTTTCTAATAGGGTACACAACACTGTTTTGGACATATTCTAAAAAAACTCCAGTTTATGCCCTTGTATATTTGTTTTTCTGAATTACGATTACTTAAATTTTGTCAGATTTTGTTTTCATTTCAAAGCTTCTTCTCATAAAAATAAAAAATATCTCAAAACTGATAGGAATTATAACAGCAAACAATGGAATAGTACAAAATTCCTTATTGATTTTGAAAAATAAACAAGAAAAATATAAACATTACCAAACATTACATTTCTCTCCATCATTAAGCGGATATTTTTGTTTAGAGTTTTGTTCATTGCAAAAAACCCGTATTTATGTTTCCCGAAACTTTATCGTTTCCCGAAAGCTGAATTTATCGTTTTACAATTTTATGACAATCTATGAGGAAAGAATAGCTAATAATTTTTCTCAAATATATTTAAAAACTAGGCAGGCTTGATTTACTACTTCTGAGTATGTTAATTCAGATACCACTCCCTCTCATTTGTGCTGCGCTCTTATCACAGAATTCACTTGGATAAGTGAAAGTCAAACAACCTGAACAAAACTGTCTGGTTCACACGAAAACAATCAAAAAATTATTCTAGCATGAAATTAATTCATGCAAGGTAATCATGAAAAATCGTGAAAGAATTTAATAGAGAATGAATTGAGCAGCTCACGCATAACAATGCAGACAAAACCTTTTTGTAACAGAAAACGTTGTCAAAAACTGTTTTTGCCTTGAGAAATTTTGAATCCAAAAGCAGTTTACTTCATGAAAGATGCTAAAAATCTGACAGACAGTGTTTTTTACAGTTCCAACATTTTTGGCTTTTTTCCATTGAAATCAATTTATTCAATTGAAATAAACTCCACGACAAAAGTGGAGGAATCACTTTGTTTGATTTGAAACTAGAAATTAACACAACAGTTTCAAACTGGTCCTAAATTATACTTTAGGAATTTGGTATTCAAAACATGTGAAGACGTGTATATCATTCATTGCAATTTAAACTATATAAAACTTTAAATGAAAAGCTAAATGTTAATGGATGACAATGACCAACAAATTATTTACGCAAGATTGCATTGCACTATTCTTCATCGACTATGAATGATACAAATATCAATTTCCAATTTTAGAATAAACGGATAGCTGATAATTGTTTTAACAGACTGTAAATTAATAGTAACAATTTTCATTATGAGACTTTTTAAACGACTAACGACTAACTTACCTGTCTTCTGAATGCAGTACTTTTTGCTAACTCTTTAAGTTGTTTGGGCGTAAATTATAATACAAAAGATAAAAGTTAATGTTCCAACCCACTTGTTGGGGTAGGAACTATATACTCAAATGGGTTTTTTTGTTCAGCCAATTTTGGCCGATCGATTATTTCATCGTAGAGAGTTGAGGCTGGTATCATCAGAAAGCCCGTACAGCGTAGAATATAAAATTAAAGATTTTTTTAAATTTCGTGTTCTATAGTGAGTTATCGATGTTTAAATTTTTGTGAATAGTAGACGACATTTCGTTGTTTTTATTCACATTTTCCGTCTTTTTGACGAACATGTCGCAAATTTTCGTCTAAAATTTGTTGAATTTGTCAACAACCATGTTATTGATTTTATTTTAAGGATTGAGTAGTATTGTCAACCGGTTTTTTTCGATTCTTTTGATTAATTTGTAAAACAATTTTTTCAAATTGCAGACTTTTATTCGAAAATGGCTCCAAATACGCTCTTTTATCCCATTTTGTTTAAGTATTCCAGAAGTAGAGACCTAACATCTGCTGTTACAATCTTTGCAACAAACGCTTGTTGTACTTTCAGTTCCTATAGGAGTCTTCTGGAACTAAAACGTTGCCGGTTTTTTTTTGGAAAAATCAACTCAATAAATATCTAACTTGAATCAAAATTTTTTTTGGTTTAATGGAAAATTTCATTCACTAATTGATTTTTTGCAAACATATGGATTAATTTATTATTTTGGCTGGACTTACAGCAAAATTGGGGCTAGGTTTGGACTCATCTTGGATCCTTACAATCATTAATTTTTCAGATTATATTGGGGTGCGGTCTTTTTCAATATGTTTTCGCATTTTTGTTATTAATATGTTAATTACTGACTACAATCATTTCAAATTACAGCCAAATTACGGACAAATCATTTTTACAACAAAAAGAGGCAACTGAATATATATTATCTCTTCATAGGAATATAATTTTCTCTTAAATTTTTCTTAAATTATTGACTTTGACAATGTTTTCTGGCAAACTTTGTTTGATTTCTTTTGTTTTGACTTCATATGTCATTTTCGCAGCCTCTCAACTTCCTAATATTAATCAAAGATCCAATTGGAATTTTTGAGAGCTAAAGTTGAACCTATCAAATCCGTTCATTTGTTTTCTAATGCCTCTTAGGACTGTAAATTTATTTGTTTTAAGAAAGTGTCAGGGAAGTTTGCCAAATAATTTTTCTTTTTTTCAGACGTAGCATAGTCTCAATATAAACACGGCAACATTTTTTTTCAAGTCAATTAAAAAACTATTGATAGTGGTTTTAAGTTTAACTAATGGTTTCTTGATTTCTCACTAAAAATTTTATAAATTTTGTGATTTTTGCACATTTGACTCATTATGTCTATCTATTTAGTCTCATTATTGACAGATTTTATTAACTTTCTGTTGCTCCAACAAAAATTTGCGCTTTTGGTTTGTTTTGACTGACGTCTTCAAAATTTATAATTGAATAAAAGTGTGTGAGTTTTCGATACTGGTCAACAGCTTTGGTGCTTTTTGTTGTTTTGTTGTCGTTTTCACGAAGACCTTTTTCAAAAAAGACTCAATTCAAACCAAAGACCAACGGAGACTCAAGCAAAATGTGCAAATCCATTTTGTTATTTTAAAATTGATAATGGTTTTCAATGTCTTATAGTTTTGACGGCTTCAACAATTTGGGTTTGATTAATTGATTGTGAAAAATTAAGTTCTGTCTGAATTTGTTGTTTTTGTCATCTTATGATTAAGTCCTACTAATTAGAAGTACAACTGGCTTCCTGAGCAGTTTCAATTTAATCTGTTTTTAAATCGGAAGCTTATGTTTGGATTGAATTTTTGAAAATATTTGTTTTCAAAAAAATTGGTGGAGTTTTGAGCTTCGTCACTTTCATTTCTACTTCTGTCTATTTTATAGCTTCGTCTTTATAAGGAAAGGTTGCGACCACATTCTGGTGGACTAAGAACTTATGTTTATTTTGTTTTTTTTTAACCTAATGATTTCTTCGCTTTGGTACTACAAATTTTCATAAAGGTGTGATTTTTGGATATTTTTCCCGCTTCTGAAATTTTTTGTTTCCTTGCGACATTATCAACCTACACTAATGGTAAAATGTTTGCAATTGAAGATAATTAACATTTTTTTAATATGTTTTTAACGGTTGCGACGCTGCTTTGTTATATTTATTTGATTTATTTTTTATTTTTGCCGTTCTTTTGGTAGTCTTCATATTATGGATAATGACAGGTCTCAATTGCTTCCAATGAGGTGTAAACTTTCTTTCTGAATGAGTTGAGTTCATACGTATTTGTTTAAATCAAATTGAAAAATGGTTGTTTTTGAAAGTAGAAACGTATTTTTGAAAATTGCCCCTTTTTGCTCTTCTTTGTCGACCCTTTACTAATCCTCGTTTTTGACAGGTGCCATATCTAATCGAATGAAGAACAGGTTAAATTGTTTAGTCCAGGTCTTATCCAATTCCATTTCCTTTTCTTATTAAGTGTTTTGTTTCAACTGTAGTCCTCGAGTTTTGAGCGTAATTTATTTTTGCTAGTATTTGATTTTTATGTTTGTCTTGTCCAGTACTATCTTAAATGGTACATCTCATCGGTCCTGTATTTCAACATTACTTTTTTCATCTAGTTGGTTGTTGAACGGTATGTGAATTTATAGAAAGTTTTCTATCTCTTCATCATTTGGTAGATAATGAAATTAAAACGTGGATGAGCGGGCTCGGATTATTATGTGCGAACGCACTTTACCGAGCCTCCTTGTTATCTCTTACAACCTAGTTGTCAAGATGTTAACTTATGTATTTACTATTTGGACAATTTACTGGCCTTCTTGTTTTCCTTGGTTCAGTTTTTGGTCAAAATTAAGAGCCTTTTATCGTGTAAAATTTTTGCATGAAAAATTTTATTTTCTGAATAATCAGACTGCATGGCGAAAATTTTTTCATCAGAAGTAGTTTTCAAATTGAAAAAAAATTTTGTCAATTGAGTTTTTGTTCCCATTTTTGTTGATACATTTTGGCTGCTGTTCTGGTAAATCAGAAAAAAAAATACTGCAAATTTTGTAAACGGCCCCCGCGATTTGAATAGCACTGCTTGCGTTTCTAGAGTGGAAGTTCTTCTAATTTGGCATAAGGATTGGATGATTGAATAGATATTGAGACGTCTGGCTAAGTGAGTTACGTACTTATGTTTTGAATTCGAGTTACCGACTTTGTAGGCACCTAGATACATACAGTTGTTTCTACTTTAAATGTTTCAGTTAAAAATTGAACTAAAGTTTTCCTATATCTTTGTGATAAAGTTTTTCTGTACCTCAGTTTTCTCAACCTCGGGCTTTAAGTTACTGTTCAAAATTAATTCTCAGAAGTATTGACAACGTTTTTCTTATTTATTTTTTGTCAGCGAATTTAATCTATAATCATGAGTTATAATTTTTGTGCATCATTTGAAGAATAAAATTCAAAGGTGCAAGCAATTTGCTCGAGGCACACCATAGTCTTGTTTCCCAAATTAGGATATACTTCTAATAATACTAAAAGTTGTTAACTAATTTCTCAAAAAAATATTTGTGAAAACTTATAGAACTGTCAGAGAAGCCAGCTGGATAAAGTCAAGTTTCGATGATTCCAGAACTCAGCTGGAACATTATTTGAAATATTAATAATACGGTGCACATTTTTCTTGAACAGGAGCAGTTAAAAAAAGATACTGTGTACGTTTAATTTTGCTTGGGCGCACGGGAATTTAGTTAAAAAAGGTTTTGAAGAGATAATTTCTTCTCATTTGGTCTTGCATAATACATTTTTTATATAACTGAGTTGTTGTGAAGCTGGAGATATTTTTATGTGGATTAGACAGTATTTTTTGATTTTGGAGTCATAAAACTTTTCTTTATAATTGCTAAAAACAGACTTCTTTTGATAATTCCCGATTTAACAGTTGAATATGATTGCAACATGCAAATTTGGCTCCTGCTTCACCTGTTTTAGTTTTCTCTAAAATGCCAATGCATTAAAAGTTAATTGTGAAGTACCATATGTGATGAAATGTGAGTAGCTTTAGCTTGTAGCAAAGCTACATGCAACACAATTTCAATACATTCAGCGCTCTCTGATGCAATCCTCCTGTGCTATTGTCTCAGTATATGTTGACATAGTTAATCAACCAATCAAGCTCTGCCAGCTCGCAAGCAGTATAAACTATCACTATAAAAAGCAGTGAATTTGTAGAAATAGCCGCAAATAACGACAAGCTCAGTTGAGCGCGGCAGCTAAATATGTAGCGATATTGCTCAAGCCTTCGGAGCTAATTATTTTAATGGTTAAACACAAAATTATGCACTTTGTTAGCGAAGGATGGCTGAAGAAATAGTATTTAAAACAACATCTCCTCTCGCACATACTTTCTTACTCAAAAAAAGTTTATATGAAGGGGCGTGATGAGGGAGGGGCTCTTTGGCTGCACGAGGCTTTTCCATTACGGCCTTAACGATTAGCAGGGGTGAAGGTTACAGGGGTGTAAGGGAGCTGATGTGGGAGAAGGGAGAAGTCAATCTCTAAGTATTGCCCTTCGCACCTTGTGTATATGTCTAAAAAAAGACTTTCTGTGATTCGCATATTTTCGACTATTCAACAGAAAGGCTCTACGGGATCCTAATGCCCTCCAGCCTTTACTTTTTATCCTGTTTTTGAGGACAAAAAGTTAAAAGAATTAGACAAAAAAATGGTCATGCAAAATTTTTTTTTTCAAAAAAAGACCACAGGGCTAAACTAATTGTGACAAACTTGGCTTGAGAGCTAATAAAAAGCTCGAGGAAATTACACAATCTTACATCAGATTGCTTCTGTTTTTTGATTCAATATTATGTCACTGTTGTTTGTTTATTACCATAGGTTACGGGAATTCTAATTTTGCTGAAAAAGGCAGTGCAATGGCATGGGGGACTTGATAGTCTATAGAGGTGCTAGGACAATAGATCGAAAGACAACAAATTGAAAACAAAAATTGGAGCAAAAATAGAAAATTAAATTTTTCAAATTGCGTATGGGCCCATCAGATTGGAGCGCTCAGTTATTATGCGGCATATAACATGTTCTGTTCTGACATTTTGTTCGGTTGTGATAGATTCATATCAAGTCCCACAGCCGATATAGCATGGCTATCGCCATAATTATAAGCCAGCTCGCAAATAATGCTTAATTTCAACCAATAAGAAGAGATTAGTTTTCGATTTATTGTCCCGTTTTTCTGTTTTCAATCTGTTGTCCTTTCGATCTATTCTCTGGTCACCGGTTATAGATAGTATCGGACGTTTCAAAGGTCTAAGTTCAAATTTAAAACATGCAGAGATCAGCACATCGTTGCTCAATTTCATGTCGTGAGTTTTTCGAACGTTCGCTTGCGTTGCAACTTTGTGGGACTAACTACAGAGAATTGTAATGCAACCTAATCATTGGATGCGAAGAAATTTGACTTGTATCCACTTTTATTTTCATCGAGGTCACTTCAGTCGAAAAAGCAATCGATTACAGATGAGAAAGTTTTGCATATTTGTTAACAGACGTTTAAAAATAGCCAACTGAGTTCTCGGCAGACAAAAAAAGCATACGTAGTTAAAATATCAGACAATTACATGTAGAGTGTGCATATAACATGCTTTGCTCTGTTTTAATGAGCCGTAATAACAACTACAGATGAAGTTTGGTGTTTTGTTTGTGTGTTGGAGGGGCGATACTTTTCTCTGATTAAAAGTGTGATAAAAACGGTAAGAAGTGTGTAAATGCATTTTAAGTGATCTAACTTGTTTTGCACCGTGTCTGAGCTCATTCTGAAAATTGCCAAGCAAAAAAAAGTTAGTCTCTAGCAAGCTAAAAGCGGTTAGTTCACAAAAGGCATTGGAAATTAAATCTCGAATCGTGAAAAGAACCACCAAATAAATTAAATGTTTGCGATAAATAAGCTATTCTATAAGCAAATATAGTTAAATATAAGCGACAGTCTAAGCATCTAAATGTAGATATACTTTAAAATTTTGCTAGAAACGAAAATAGCTTTCTTCAACATACACATTGTCATAAACGCAGTGTAATTTTCACATTTTTTAAGTTGAGAACTTTTATTATATTCTTGTTTCTGATTTCAATACAAAACAACGTTTGGTATGTTTGCAGGACACTAGACTTCGACCATGACGTTGAGAAATAAACAGCTTTTAGGATCACTGTATAGTAAATGTGGCTAGAGATCATGTAGAGAAGATCATAACGTACCCCGAAATTGGGTTCCATGTCTGTCATTTGGTTAGAGTCACAGTCGTAAGTGTGGAAGAGGAGGGTGTCTTTGCCACCTGTTGAGATCCACACTTCATCGTACGCCTCACCTGAACAAAACTACTTCTGTCACAATGTTGCCAGAGCTTTCGGTGCAAGCACTTTTATAAGCACGATTACCTAGTGATCGGGAACTGGATAGCCTAAATCTTTCCTTGTAACATGGCAAGATATTATCAAGATATATGAATAAACATGTAAGATCTTGGCATTTGTAATCAGTAACAAAGATCATGGCAAGACAACCAAAAATTATTAAACATGGCGTGGTCGTAAATAATAAACATACCGAGTTGTAAAAATAAAAGGCGCTATTAAAACAGATTTTATCGCAAAAATTTTGAGATTAAGCAAGAATTATTACAGCTCATCGAGAACACTTCGAAATTATCAAAAATTTCTAATAGTTCCAACGAAATGATTCCATGGGTTCCACATTTTTCCAATGAGTCAGCTTTAAGCGATATCAGTTAGTTTGAGCATAAGATTCGCTTAAAATTTATCAGTGGAATTTTCTAAATTTACGAATAAAAATCCATGAGGGTCCAAAATGATTTGCAGAGTCTAATTGGAGAACTCCTCTTCGATACCAAATAAGGCGTCAACATTTCACCCTGCTTTAAACATCATCAGGTTGAAAAAGAGAACGACTTTTACAGTGTTCTGTTGTCTGTTGATACGGCCCTTGGGATAATTGTAATGCAAAAACGTCTTTAAATTCCTATCGATTCTTTGCTCCGTTTGTCAGCAGTTAAATTTGGTCTAGCAAACATTTTCTGTCTCACTTGAATCAATAATTACATTTTTATGTGTCAAGAGTTATCAAGGTCTGGACATAGTGCGCCAATAATTGATAAGATCTCTTACCATTTAGGCTCTCAGCTAAAGAGAGCTCAACTCAACATAAGTCAAGTTGTGCAATATGATCTTTTTGCTGACATGGTATTTCAATGCATAAAGTTTTCTGTCACTCAAAACAATATCTTGCCAAAAGGGGCATTGATTTGAGAATTGGTAGTTTCAAGATCATACAAAACAGTCGAGTAATTTCCCGCGAAAAAAGTTATTAATTAGCAAAAAATTTTATAGCATTATGATTTTCAAGACACGGCAAGATTAAAATCTTTTTTCGGCAATCTGTCATTCAGCTGAAATGCAAAAAAAAAACTTCAACCGCTTTTATTGCTTTCCGTTTTCTTTTCATTCAAGTGTTTTGTCAGGCGATGCGAAATCAGAAGCTGAGTAGTTAGTGTACCTGGTATGTGTGATAGATATGCGGAGAGGGAGCATACGAGGGATACGTTGATTATTGCACTTTGGAGTAGAGTCCCATTGGAGCTGTTCCACACACACAGGTGTTTGTAGCCCTCTCTATTGTCCGCGTTCACACTCAACAGGTAATTCTATCAAAAACAGACAAACGAACACTTTCAAAAACTAGCGATGGTGACAAAGAAACTTCTTCAATTTGCGCAAGTCAAACTTGATTATTTTCAACTAAATTCTTTCTAATGATTTGCAATGAATACCGACAAATCGCCTAGTCAATACCCTATAGCCAAATTTTAGACAACACTGAAATTTTGATAATGAAATAATATTTAAGCACCGATTCTTATTCTATGAATTTAAAAAATATATGGTTATTGTCAATTTTGCTGCCCACAGCTATAACAATTGTTCAGCTCTAGAGATCAAAACAGATTTTTTGCTCTATTTATGAATATAAATAGTTTAATGCACGTACGCCAAACATTGATAACAATGTTTTCTTAAAAAATATGCCATCAGTAAGAATAAAAAAAGATACAGGATCGGACTTATGAAAGTAGATTAGCTACAGGTTGCAAAATTCTGACCTTATCATTTGTGAATGTGAGTGCGGCTACTCCTCCCTTGAGGTAAGAGTGGCTGACAGTGAACAAAGTATTCAAGGTCACACAGTCCCAAATCTTGACGCATGCCTTTTGGATCTGAGGTCTAATGATGGTGGGATCTTCGTTCACTTGGTCTTCCTGTCCTGAGGCTACCACCACTCCGTCTGAGTGAACTGCCAAACTGTAAAAGGACAAAACACGAGTCAAAACAAAAGTTAATCTTGTAAGATCTTGTACGACTATTACAATGAGTTGCCGAATCTTTAATTACTTTTACAAGATTTTTACAAGATTCTAACAAAATTAAACTTGTTCATAAGTTGCAAGATGTTAGATTACAAGAGCAACTTTCTTGAAATAATATCACCAGATCTTACAAAATGAAACTTCGAACCTTTAATTTTGCCAAAACATATCAGCCATTAATGAAACATGTGAAGATGGACTGCTCGTTTTGGAATTATTGGGCAATTTTAATAGAAGTCTAAATATGTTTAGTTTTTTTTGGGAATGTTTTTTCCCCACCAATCTGGAAAGTATTAAATTATTTCACGACTTGCAGTACTATATAAACCTTACGAGATTCCTGTAAGATGAACCATATTCTACTAAGACCTGGTAAGAAATCCTTCCTTCACAAGATCTTGTAAGATCTTAATCGATAAACGTCTGAATTTTTTAGCATCTTTGTTTCAGGACTGAGACTTTTGCACAGTGGTCTTCTATTTGGATTTAGACTATAAATAAACCTTAAAACATCTTTTTATCGAGAGTATCAAACTGGTTTTCATTATTTTAAATTCTTAAACCGTAGTAGGTAATTAGAGTTCATACCTTGTGATTTTGCCCTTGTGTTCTGTGTATATCCTCTGAACCCAACTCCTGGGGTCCATAAGGATGACAAACGTTGACACACAGTAGATCAGTTCTCCTGTTGTCACCAGGTGCAGGTTGTTCCGCCCGTCTATACCTCGGTAGCCATATCTGCATAACCAAAATCAACACATGGCAAAATTGTTGCCTCTATTGCTGTGGTATTCAAAATTGAAATAAGGCTTCCTTTGAGTTTTGATTATCGTAATCTAAAGCAGATTCAACATCAGACAGTAATTGAAGCACGGAAAAAGTAATCAATTGCACAGACTGTCAAATATTTAATAAAACTTTCAACTGAAGTTCAAATCAATTAAAAACAATAGTTAAGACCTGGTGTCAATCGTTAAACAAAGGTGAGAAAACTTTTATTATAAGCACACCTTTCCCATTCTGTTAGGTTAATGCTATTAATACTAGCACAGAGAAATGTTCACCATATTTTAATATAGTTCTCGGCTAAGTGTAGAATAGAAAATGGAAAGCAGGATATTTTCGTTAATGAAATGATCCCCCCCCCCCCCCAGCTTAGTGGATTTTTATTATTTGCCCCGTCCAAACGTCAAACGCACGCGCCATATGTTTCCATAATGATTTACTATGCAATGGCACGTGCCGTGCAACGGGGAGGGGGGGGGGGTGATTGCATAACGTACTAGGGGAGGGAGGAGGAAGAAACGGAAAAGATCCGAAAAGCATAAAATGAATAGCCTGAACTGACATCCATTGTAGTTTGAGTTGTCTGTCTGTGACTTGTGGCTCGATGATCTTGAGAGAGAGGCTATCTGGTGGCCACACTTTCACCTTCGCCCTGTTACCCTCCCCACTCACAGCCTCTATTATCTTCGGTTTCACGCCCTTCGGGGCTGGAGGGTAAACTGAAACGCAGCACGCTTCAAAACAAATTAAAACGCATAGTTTGATGGCTATCAGTAAAGTTAACTTCATTGCTTTAATATCAGGAGTACTCTCAAAAATCTCCAAATGGTCTAGTACCGCAGTCTGAGAATAGTTGTTTGAAAGTTTGTCCTGATAAGTTAGCCTTCCAAAAAGTTACTAACAATTTTCTCTTTTTTAACACAACAGTGACTTAGAAGCTACCTAAATACATGATATCAACATATCCAACAACACTTGCTAGGTTTAACGACTCCACTCCTGACAACTAAGCTGTGTTTTTGCGTCAATAAAACCCGTGTTGACGATAACGACGAAAAAGCGACAATATTTTGTAAGAAATTGTCGTTTTCGTCGTTTTTTCGTCGTTTTCATTGTTTTCGTTCATTTTCGTCATCTTTTCTTTGTAAGGAATGATCGTTTTTTGATGTTTTTGTCGTTTCTTACATCGTTTTTTAATCGCTTCTTCTCAATGCACAAAAAGCGTTGAGCTAGAGGAAGACGCTGAATTTTAGTTTATTTTATTTGATTCGATTGTTGATTATTTGCTCCCGGACCTTGGTCGCAGTGAGTTTCATTGCTGTACCATTGACTTTCAATTGTAACCATTACTGTACAAGGCAAATAACAGTAAAAAATACTTTTGCCAGTCTGCCCAGACTATATTAAGAGACATTCCAGTCTGTCCCTCTTCTTATTTCTGAATTAAAATTTTTCAGATCCTCAGGTCTTACTATAGTATTGTTTTTAAATAGATGTTCATATGAGTTCTTCCTAATCCTTCATGAACCAATACCTAACTATTGAGCCAAGATATACTTTGAAATCAGGTCCTAACTGAGTGCAATTTCTAAACCAGGTGACCGATTTAATTATAGGGTTTTGGCCATCGAATCAGAATAAAATCTTCCAAGTTTTTAAAAAATTTTTCTCCTAAATCAAAGGCCTTTTAATGCGGCCCACAGTTTTAGATCATCATGAGACTTTTTCCAACTTTTTTAGCCATATTATATATAAATTGCTGTTTTGTTGTTTAGTTTTGTTTTGAGATAAAGTTTGAGCCTAGTTTTTAGAGACGACAAAAAACAACGATCTATTTGTAGAAAACGGCGAACCACATGTAAGAAGTGACGAAAAAACGACGATATATTTGTAAAATTGACGAAAAACGACAATCCACATGTAAGAAACTACAAAAAAACGACGATCGATTTGTAAAAAACGAGGAAAAGAAACGATCTTTTCTTACAAAAAAATAACGACAAAAACAAGTGGAATCATTTCTTACAAGTGGAAAACGACGAAAAAGCGACGAAAATAACGATTACCACGTAAGGGATTTGATTGTTTTATCTAAGGAAAATGATTAAAAAAAAACGACGACTTCTTACAAGTGATAAACAAAAATCCTCAACACGGGAAGTGCCAACTGAAAAAATCTTTTGAAGGACACCAAAGTTTGAAAAAGAAGTAAATGAACACCTCATGTTATGGCATTTCTGACGTGATATAATTATGCTGATAAATAATCAAACATTTAAAAGCTACAAGTGATTATTCCCTTGACCTTGATTCGGGTTTAAAAGCAAGAAAAATTAGTAACAAATGAAAAATCTTTGAGACTTAAAAATGAGTCACAATCAACCACTCCCGAACAAACTGCTTGATGTGATGCGTAGACTGTGCAGTTTTCATTTTCTTCCCATTTTTCATGCTTATCACTAATTTCAAATAATTGATAATTGTATTATTGACAAATATATACAGAAAAATGTATACAGAATAAACGGACGGAAAAAACAACTTTTTGCGTTTTTTGTCAAATTTGAGTTTAAATAAGCAGAGAATCTCCTTCGTTCAAAAGCTCTTCCAATGAGACCGCCCTAGATTAAAGTGACCGCTGATCAGACAGGTCAGGGTACATTGTGCACGTTTTCATGTAATGGAAGATCAGATATCACTTCTGTCTGGGACCTCAACCTGAGCCATATCATTTTTGAAAAGACTTACTTGGCTCGTTGAATTCACTCTCATCGTCATCTCTCTTCTGAAGCTGTCGTGTCTTGATGAATGATGGGGTGATCTTGCTCGCATTCACATTTGTTATGACCATGTGAGGTTCTTTGAACTTTGTCTCCTTCTTCATTTTGGGCAGCTTCATTGGAGTGCCACCCGTGATTTCTGTTAAGTCTGAAAGGTGTATTGGTTCAATTTTGTATATGGACCAAGGTGTATTTTATTTTTTTGGATTTGAAATTCTCGGTGTTAAAATAAAATTTTTACAACATCCGGTCACTTACAACTGATGGACCGAGTCGAGACACCAGAGGGTTTTGGGGCACAGTTAAGACTTATTGTGCTGAAATGGTTGAAAGAAAGAGCTGAAATTCCTGGATCATTCCGAAACTCAGCCCTTTTCTTCAGACCATGATACCATCTTTACCTATGAAATGCAATAATTGAAAATAAAACAAATTTGTAAATTAGTTTGGGAGCTGAATCACGTAGGTGTTTTTCTCAAAAAAACAAGAAGTTACTAAAAATTTATTACTAAAACTTAATTGAAATCAATTTTCATGTTACTAGCTTGTTTTTAAGGAAGCACTCTCAAGCTTGGTCCGAATTTCAGCGTTGTTTTACATTAACGTAAATTTCCCTTTGAGGAAGCACTTCATAATGAGAATTGCTGCACCAGCATAACAGGTTTGTTATACAAGATGTAGCATTAAGTCATAGATACGCACCTAGAGGTTCTACAGGGGCTAACCCAGTGTTAGCCTGACCTTGCTTCCCATTTGGTGGTGCATTTGTTCCCTTGCCTGAAGTGACAGTGGTGTTGGATGTGTTCGAGGCCTTTCTTCTTCCTTCTTTCGAGGATAGAGTAGATCGAGAGGTTCCGGATTTGGCTGATCCCGGCTTAGAATCTACAAACATAACGTCATATTATAGCATAATTAGTCTCAGGAAGACACTAGCTAAGTCTCGTGAACTAGCTAAGTCTTTAAGAACTAAAATTGAAATCGCCAAGAACATAAAATAAAACAAGTTACAATCGGTCCACTATTCTGATTTTAAACCTACGCTAAAAATTCTAAACATTCACATCAGAGCAAAGTATTTTAAACCAGAAGATTTAATCCTGAGTTTAAGGGTTGTTGAAACTCTGTACAAATTTTTAAAGAGTGTTGACATTTCAGGTTTATATAACAAGACAGAGAGATAGAGAGAGAGAGAGAGAGAAAATGAACAAAAACGAGAGTCAATTTAGTGTGTATACACCTTGCCAAAGCGTAATAGAAAAAAATTAGAAATCAGAGCTCTACTCTTAGTTAGTCATATAGGGTCCTAGTCATCAACAGATGATCGTAAACTCCAGAAAAGGATAAATACCAACAAACAAATTTAAAAAAATTTCTTAAAAGTTGAAGACAAAAATTTTCCTGCAATCCCGAAGAATAAATAAGAGTATTTCTGACAATAAATCTTTCAAAATTAGGGTATCTTTCAAACACGATATCTTTAGGAACTCAGACTAAATTGTTTGATGCAGCTGTTTAAGAACATGCCCATTTTTTTCAGAAAAAATCTATCAATTATATATTTCTGAATTCTGCAAGAGAATCCTTCCCCTTTACCCAAATTTATTAAAATCAAAATTAAAAATTCAACGAAGGAAATTTTTCAATAATGATTTTTCGCAATTTGTTACCAAATTGTAAAACGATTAAAAAACAAGTTTTTGCAACTGCTTTGGTCAGAGGTGTTTGAATCATAAAAACATATCCTATGTCGTGAGTAGTGTAAAAACAAGGTATGTTTTATGAAAAAAACTTCAAATAAAAGATAATTTGAACAGAAAGAGATGTATTAACGACCGTTTTGTGTCCTTACCTGTTATCAAGACGCCAATCGTGAAATTGTTCACTCTGTTTATTTCCAATGAAAAGTAAACAAAAGTCATGTAATACTAAGTATGAAAACAATGCTGCTCGGTAGTGTGTTTTCGCAATTAATATTCAGTACCAAATGAAGAAGTGATGCCCGCTTTCAAAAAATCACAAGCATTTTCAAGAAAAAATTGATGAGCAAAATAATTGTTACTAACCCGAAGAAAACTTCTAATTAAATTTAAAAACGCAGCGCACGAATACCGACGAGATCTATCATTACGGAGACTACAAAACCAGATGAAATCTCTTAATAACAAAATCACTTTAGCTTCATACAAAATCTGGCCTAATTCAATGACTTTTGTTTCACTTGTGGCATATATTTATAATGAGATTAGGTACCAATTGAACAAAAGAAGAACAAAGTTGTGAAGTTCAAAAACCTGTTGAATTGTTGGAAACCAATTAACTTCAAAATTCAAAACAACCAAGTATGAACTACAGAGTACTATATGGATTTTAAGATAAAACTTTATGAGGCCAATTGCACCCAAAATTAAGTAGACTAAGTCCTCAGACTGCAAAATAACACTAAAATACATGCAAATATTCAAAATTCACAAACATTCTACAAAAATAGATTGTCGAAGCCATTAGGACCATAAGTCAGGGAATGTAACAAACAATTGATTGGAAAGATTTGATATGCTGATTTGGGTTCTATTTGAACATTCATGAGGCCTGTTTTAAATAAGACTATGGGGAGAGGCAACAGAAAGCATAATAAATGAACGAAACTATTGAGACATGTCAATTTTAGGAATTACTTCTTTAACTATAGAAAAAGAACAAATAAAAAAATGGGGAAATTGAAAAAAAATTGCAAAGAACATTGCTGAGGCCATTAACCTCTTTAACTATTCACTGAAAAGTTTATAAATAGGCATTTGTGATTCTTTTTCAACGCCAATGGGACTTGTCCTAATGTGATAATATAACAACAAACAAACAAAAGAACGAAAACTATGTGAGAAAATTTTCTAGCACCACATAACTTTTGTTGAAGATTGTAGTATCAAAGCTATGAAATCATTAGTTAATACATAAAACTACTAAACACATTTGTTGTTATTCCAATAACAGAAAAATTGCCAAAATTATAAATTCCTCCAGTATTTTTTTAAAACCAGAAACAACATTCAAAATCATAAGAACATTTATTCACTATCCTAAATCATTAGATAGATTCAATTACTCTTCCCTATGAAGCTAATGGAAGCTCCGATTGTTCAAGATAAGTCTTCAGATACAAAAAATCGCCGAATGGAGGCAAAACTGAAGAATTCAACAAAAGTTTACAAACACACTTTGTATTACTTATATGGGGCTTTTCATTAATTGTGCCTTTATTTCAAAACTGACTGTTTTGCGTTTCACATAAAAAAACAAAAGAAAGTGCAAAGATTGTTTAAAAGCGCAATGCCCAATACAGTCCGAATCTTTTTTATTATAAAACCAAACGATGGGACCAAAAATAGCCTTTTATCCCCACTGGTCTGTGAAAACCACTTAATTGTTTCAGATTTTAATTTAACACATAACCTGATAAAATAAAACTTTCGAAAAGTAAAAAAGCGCATTTTACATAGCAATTGAATTGAAATTCCGCAAAACCGTCAATATCTTAAATCGGGAGCACTCTCTTAGAAAACAAAATTAAAAATAGCCTTCACCTGGGATCTAACAAATGTGTGTAAACAGTCTTTAGCAAAAAATTGGAATCACACAATTCGGCAATCATTTTTTATCATTAAAAGCTATGCACTATCGTTTTGAGTTTTTTGAATTTTTCTAGAAAAAACTCGATCATAAATTGAGCAAAAATTAGCGAAAGTGTGAACAGAAACAACTAAAATCAGCCAATGTTCGCAAAATTTTCAAATTTGATAATTTTTCAGGAAGTTTGAAATTGGGAAAGTTCATTTTAAACACACATTCTACGCTTGATGTGTTTCCGGATTAAACCACTCAGAACTGATCAAGGTTTTCTACATTTGACCGGCCAAAATAGACTGAACAAAGGAGGCCCAAAAAATAAAATAGGATAGAAATGACTCTGACTAATTGAGAAGCGAAGTACTTAAAACGAACAAAAATGGCCAATTGTACGCGGACTGGTTGTATAGACAAACAACATGGAAAAATTACAAAAAGGAGTATCTCATTAATTTTTGTTTTTTTTGGGCCTTGTTTCTAAACTCGGCTAGCTTGAAGATCGGCTTGTTTGACCGCCACACATTTGTTGTTATAGACTGCAATTGATTTGGTAAAAATCTCGCATAAAGTGTTATTTCCCAATTTTTAGCATAAAAATTAATGTTGACTTGACAGTGTTTTTTTAGTTTAAAAAAAAAGAGAATTATAATTAAAATATGAATAATTCTGAGTTGAATAATTTTTTCGCAGCGGAAGTTATTTTAGCTTTATTTACGTTGTTATATAGGTTAAACTGGTTGAAATTGCTGCTAGACCACCACCTTAACTTGCTCATGCCATAAGATGTTGTCATCAACAAAACATAAACCGACAAATGTCGGAAGAATTGCTCTTGAACGACAGGCGAGGCAATTTAATTCATGGTCTTTAGCATAGATCAATTTTTCTTTATGGGTTCAAAAAACCTCGACCCCACTGGGATGCGAACCTATGCCCTCCCGATCCATGACAACCCGCACTAACCACTGCGCTACGAGACAAATTTTCGGCGTTATTCAGTTTGGTTTCCCCTCCAAAATAATGAACTATCTTTATTATAAAAAATGCAGGTTTTTGAGGGATTAGTGGTTCGTCTGAATTGTAAACACTGAGGGAGCATACACGCCGACTACGTTATATGTAATATTGGAAGGACCATTTTGAATGGCAAAAAGCAGACTTATGAAAAGACCAACGATGGACCCATGAAAAGACTTTATCTCGACTTTGTCTGCAAACATTGCGTCGAGCTTAAGTCTAGCCCAAATATTGGGTCGAGCTAAAGTCTTTTGTAAGATTTTGGTTCAGCTAAAGTCTTTTGCAAAAAATCTGAGTCGAGCTAAAATCCAGATTATCTTAAAGTTCAGCTAAAATCTCTTCATAGCTCAAATGAGTCGAGTATGGTCTTTTCATAGTACATTTGGGTCGAGCATTGTCTTTTCATAAGTCTGTACCTAGACCTGGGTTGTATTTTATATGTATCTTAAAATGATTTTCTGAGTAATCCTAAGCTGCCAATGCAACATATATGCAATCGCTGTAGCGTTCACAATTTTGTTTGAATATTATTGAGTTTAAAATAGGCCACAATTTAGACTTGCAAGTCCTAGCTAAAACATGCACAAGACTGCTAAGTGCACCATATGACAAAGTCATAGTTGTGAGTAAGGACTGATATTAATTTAGCCCATGGCTGAAATTAACATTACGTCAGCTCCGGTAATCTACTACAAATTTAATCAAAAATGACGAATAGAAGGTTAACTAATTCGAATTAACAATAGGAGGTGAATGGTGTAGCGCACCTAAGACGTACTTTCGCCGTTCTTTCTATAACCTTACGCATGCTATATTAATCTATTGATCTATAATTAAATTACTTTTAGGCGCTGCCGTTTGAGGTCGTTTGCTCAGTTTTTGACCGGAACTCACAGGGTCGGCAATTAACAATTTCTTGTTAACCATATTAGGGCGATTAATAGACGTTTGCCCTTTAGCCGAGTTCATGCCCACGGGACGAGGGTACGAGTTTCGTGGAGCGACTTCAATAATGCTGGTTTTTATTTCCGAAACGTCATTTTCAGTGTCATTCGGATCTTGGTCCGAAGGCAGTCGAACTTTAATAGAGAGCGTTGTCTCTTTCCCACTGTCTTCCGTTTCTGCTGGCTCGGTGCTGGTTGCCCGAGAACGAGATCGATCGGAGATTGAAACAGATGAGCGAAGTCGACGGCGGCGCTTTTTCTTTTTGTCTTCCGTGTGTAATGTTAGTCCAGCTGCTGTCTCATTAAAATGATGATTTATTTATTTTCGAAGTCAGAAGCTATAACTACCCGGCTCACAGTTTTGGCAAAAAAAAGAGGGTAAATTCTCACATACTAAGCTCAACTCAATGTTTGTTCAACATAAGAAATCGTCCCTGTCCTCATGTGATCAATTTTTTTTTTCATTTGAACCTCGATCGAAGACAAGCTAAACTCAGAGAGTTCCGAAAACATTTTTCTGCTTGACTAGCAATAACAATTTATAAAATTTTTAGTACTTTAACGCATGAAAATTGTGTTCTGTGCTTCTAGCATCGAGAATTTTTATTATGCTAACTTACATTAAATTGAAGTATTTTGAAATATCATGAAAATCTAATAACCATAGGCATCTTCTTGAGCCATCTTAAAAGACTTTAAAACTGATGGGAGAGGACTTGTATTCACATGTTATGAGAAAAAAAAGAAAAGGACAAACGATGCAACATACCCGATTTCTCATCTGTAGTTCCATTGGGTCCCACATCATTGGCGTGATCAGCTGCTTTTTCCGCATCTAACCTTCCTTCCGCCTCCGTGTCTGTATTCCCATTAATCTCCTTCACGCTCGATGACTTTTTTCTCCGTTTCTTTTTGACCTTCAATTGCTGAGCAGAACTTTCGTTCAAGCTTACAGACGCAAATGTTTCAGTTTGAACGTCAGTTTCGTTGCTTACGTGGTTTGTTTCAGCTGGCACAACTTTGTTGTTTATTAATTTGTTCGGCCCAGTTTTGTTGTTTGGATTTGGAGCTCCGCTAATAGGTTGCTTATTTACTACTGGACCTTTAACCGTTGAGGCTGATTTGCTGCTACCTGTTTCTGATTGCGGAAGTTGGCCATTTGCTTTGATTGATGTTGTTTTATCTCCACTTTCAGGAATCGGCAGAGCTTCCGTTAACTTTGTTAGATCGCTTTTCTTATTGGCTTTAATATCTGTTTTGTTTTGAGTTTCTGAAGGTTTGTTAGTTTCATGCTTAGTTATAGTTCCGCCTTGATCTTTCGAAGTCTTGCTAGGCTTCTCTTCTGTTTTCTGTGTTTGATCTGTAGAGTCTCCATTTGCTAATACGTTTAATTTACCAGAGCTAGATCGCTGTTTGAGTTGTTTGGTCTCATTTGCTTTGCTTAGAAGCAAACTCTTCATTTCGGAGCTCTTGCGAGCTTTCAGGGATCCCATTTCTGACGAACGTCGAGACCCCGTATCATTGCTGGGTTCCTTCAGACTTCCATGACTTCCGGTGCTTTCAACTGAAACTTTTCGTGACCTGTGCTGGCCTCCTGCTTTAGAGACTTCTGCGGGTGTTAGTTTCTGGGTTTGTTTTGGGTCTGGTCCAGGTACCCCTTTGTTAATGATTGCCTGGACGTTTATGCTAGCTCGACGAGTGTTGCCAACCATCCGGAAACTTGGACTGAGGCTTCTGAAATGTTATGAAAATGCATATTTTTTAACATGACCGACTAACGTCGGGCAAATTGCTCTCAAACGACCGGAGAGCTGTTGGCTTCGGAAGGGGCGTGAGGTGAGCGCAGCTGGGGGTGCACCGGGGGCTGATGGGGGGCAGTGGGGGGGGGGGGTGAACTGAGAGGGGGCTGATGTGTGTGTGTGGGAGGGGGGGGGGGGGTGGGGTTGGTGTTTTTTTTTTTGGGGGGGGGGGTCAACCTCTAAGGACTTCCCTTCACACCATAAGTATTAGTCTCCAAAACAGTTTCTATGACTAGCATACTTGGAGACTAGTGAGATGAAGGGCTCCAAGAGCACTTAATGCACGCTGGGCGCTACCTGCTAGTCCTGTTTTTGAGGACGAAAAGTCAAATGGGTCAGGCGAAAAATCGGTCAAGCGAAAAATTGCACAAAAAAGACTGACAGGACTATTATAATTGCTATATAACTTCGTTTGAGAGCAATTAATAACCGCTGAAAACAAAAACCCTTAGAAGTAAAGATGATATATATATATATATATATATATATATATATATATATATATATATATATATATATATATATATATAGCTATAATAACGAATTGATTCTAGTTTAAAACCCAACAAGACAGAAAAGTAAGAAAAAAAGGCATGCATGATTGATTGAGATCAAACAAAATGAATCAAAAATCAATCCATAATATTTGCTCATCTATTTTTTGTTGAGTAAATATTGAGTTAGGTTTTCTTTAATATATTTTAAACAATTAATGCACAAACCTATCTCCAGTTGGTGACGCAGTTCCGGGGGAAGAAGTTCCTCCCTTTTGTTTCTGGTACACCTTGATGGTCTCTTTACTCCCTGCTGAAGAAACCGCCTTGCTCTTTGCCTCCTCCTCTTCCGCCTCCTTCTGAAGAGCTGCCGCCTTCTGCAATCGTGTCTTCAAATCCATCTTCGGTGTTGGGGAGGTAGGATTAGTTCCTCCAGGCTCGGTCTCTGACCCACTTGTGAGTCCTGTCATATAAAACTAGCAGTCTTACATTAAGCGGCTGCATAGAATTTGAATTTCATTAATTAATTATATGCTTGTTTATCTCAATTAAATTTCTACCTTTTATGATAGTCTTATTTGCAGTTTTTGACAATATGCAAAGTTTTTCCTCAATTAAAAAAATGGAGGAGTAATACTTTTAGTAGGCAAGCGTTTCAATCGAAAGCTAAGATGAGATTTCTCTATGAAGGCTGAGATGAAATTTCTCTATGAAGCAACTATGAAAAATTTGGGTTGGGTGCAAAAACAAAATTCAGAGCCATTATCACAGCTAGATTAGCCCACATTCTGCAGAGCAGAAGAATTTCAACTTTTCCCTCGAGAGGTCAGTCACTATCTACTAACAAAAAAAGAATCAGAACAAAAAGTTCTGTTTCATACGAGAACATATAATCCCCGTAACTCCTTGATAATTTTCCCAAAATAAACCTGCTAATGCAAATAACTTCGCATTTTAACTTCGCATTTTAGCTGCAACAAAATTATTCCCCTCTAACATTTCCGAAAAACCCGGTAACTTTAACAAAATTTTACAAAAAATGGCCAAGAGCGGGAAATCCCATCAGGAGTCCCGTAACCTTCCGGCCTTGAAATCAGCAAAAACTGGCAATTTTTGGGGGGAAATTGGCATTTCTATCAGGAATAGGTACACTAGGCCTTTATCTGCTTTTCAAAAATGTTTTCAGTTACAGTTAGGGCAACATATAATAAATTGCTGGAAAAAAAGTTTAAAAAAACAAAATATTCAAAATTTTTTTTACCGTTGTACGTTTTGGAAATCTGCTGGAAAATGTATATCAATAAGATACGCATTTTGTGCGCAATCTTAAACCAAATTCGGATTAGTCTAGTAGAGAATATCGCAAAAGAAATGTGTAACAAAAAGTCAAAAAAAACCGAAGTCAAGTCCTTGGGTGATTGTGTACCAGAATGTTTACCAATCACTTTTATGATCCGTTTCCCAAAAAAATGCTGACAGCATTAATCAGAACAAAAGTAGAGGGCGTAGTTTAAATTGTCTCCCAATTGCTACGTAGCAGGGCCAAAGCCAATCAATTAGTCAAAACAAACCTAGTATTCAACGTTCAAATGTTAACTTTTAGTATAATAAAAACGAAATATATTTTTCCCAAAATTTATGAAAATAGTGATACTGAGCTATTTTAACCAATATTTTTTTGTTGAACATTATACGGCGCTCATTTTTAAAAATACACTTTAAGTGAGTGATAAAGTCCTACAACGTCCCGTGGTCTGAAGTTGAAGTGAGAATACTCCATCTGAGATTTTTCGAACTTTTAGTAGCCTAATATTTGGAAATCATCATGGAAGCACATAATGAAATCATCAGTGATGACACAAAAACAAAGAACAAATTTGACAGCTGTAGTTCGTTCCTTGTTT
This sequence comes from Convolutriloba macropyga, assembly GCF_964194025.1. Classification (NCBI taxonomy): domain Eukaryota; kingdom Metazoa; phylum Xenacoelomorpha; order Acoela; family Convolutidae; genus Convolutriloba; species Convolutriloba macropyga. The sequence goes on from NC_134472.1 coordinate 32,169,864, forward strand.
TTCGTTCAATTTTTTGACATTCAGGCCTTGCGTAATCAACGTTTGCATGACGATTCATAAACAAAGTCGCTATTTCGTGAGGAACATCACTTTTCTTTGATTGTTGCATTATCTAAAATCAAAAACGTAGTCAACCGTGGCGAAAAAGTCAACCGTGGCGAATGCTTTTTTTAAACTTTAATTAAACCCACTTTGATTGAGCCTAATGCAATCGCATGCTAAATTTGAAGTCTGTAATCACTTGAATTTGTAATAACATGTTATCAACCAAGATGTAAAGATGGATGAACAGGTTTCAAAATAATTCGCGGTTCAAAAGAACAGAAAGCAATGCAGAAACAGGTCATCTCAAGATTTTGCTCTACCAATTGTCTTTCTGGGAATTGTATCTAACTCGTGAAACACCTAGTTTGTTTTTTAAACGCACACATATTTCAAAATACTAGCAAAATAATACAAAACATACCAGGCAGATTGCCGGAAAACAACCGCCGTTGATTCCCACAACCAAGAATGGGATTGAAAGAAGAGAAAAAACTAGCGAAAAAATGATTTTTGTACAAACAATTTTAAAGTGCGAACTATTTTGATGTCATTTTGGAGCTGAACGTACTCCTGATTCTTGAGACCACACAGAGGCTAGTATCAACACCGATAA
>NC_134472.1:32175521-32225521 GCF_964194025.1 Convolutriloba macropyga
ATGACTTGTTATTTCGCTGTTTCACTCCACTTGGTATTTTGGCGTGACCAAAATCAATACTCCAATTTGACTTCAATAATCACTAAAATGTGTAAACCAATTTTTGAAACAGACTTTGCCCCGATACAATTCAAGTTCTTTGAATAGTAAGAATCTTAGAATTGTACAGACAGTGAAGGGAAAACTGATATTGAAACAAGTGAACACTAGCAAAATTTCAAAAACATATTCATTGCTTTAAGTCGTAGAAAAATTCACATGCTCAAACCTTCTCGTTCACTCCCTTTTTTGCCTCCTTAACTGCTACAGCATGACTAAAAATAAGCGCTCAAATTCGAGTTCAAGCTTTCAAAATCACTCATATTTTTGAATAATAAAAGTGAGAACGCCTAAATAATTGCCGCTTTGCAAGGTCAAATTTAAACCAGGAAAATCTGCCATTACTTAATCGGTTGCATCACCATCAAAATAATGTTTATGTGACTTTTATCGCAATTTTTCTGCTCTCGATTGAAAAGATCAAACTGCATGCATATCAGTTTTTACGCACAGCGATTTTTGCGATAGCAGATAAAAGAATCAAAAAGATTTACTAGACGGTGGCTTGATACTTTGATGACACCATCAAAATGGTTCAACCGCAAAACCAGTTATTCACGTATATTTTGAACAGTACAGTCATTAAATAACAATCTGTCTTGCTTCGCTTGTCCAATTAACTGAGTTGCATCTGAAAAAGAGTACTTATAGTTCCGTAAATGTGGACAGTATCATAATAATTTTTTTTGTTTCATTATCATTTGAAATACGAATAGAATCTTTTTTATAACAGCTGAACAATTGTTTGTAAGAATTGTTTCTCAGAAAAACTGTGAATCGTTTATAGTAGTAGTTAAAACAAACAAACCACTGGGTTGAATCAATTTAAAAAATTTAATAAAAAGTGTGATAATAAAAGCAAAACAATTATAAATGCCACATTTAGGTTCACCAGTAGCAATCAACATTGCAATTGCGAAAACACTGGTGTGTCGTCAAAAAAAAACAATTGATTTTTGTATTTTTATATTTTTTTATTTCATCTGTTTTTTCAAACAGTTTTTTATGTTGATTTTTGTATGATAGCTTTACAACACAATGGTGGTTTTACCATTCATTTTATAACACGGGAAAGAGAAAAATTTACGTTTCAACTTACTTGAAAAACCAGAAAGATAAAAATTGAACCCATTTTTGGTAACAGCTGGGAAGAATAAGAAACGTAGACATTTGAGTGCACCCCTTAACTTAAAAATTTGAAAAAGAATAACCAATTAATAGGAAAACAGTTATCCCAAGATTTTAAGCATAAGCATCTCTGTTAATTTCCGCTATCGAAGCGATATTACTACTTCTAATCTGTAGACGCGATTCTAACTGCCAAGAGCCTTCTAGCTGCATGTGAAGTCCAATGTTAGTTTGGAATGTTTAATTATTCTAGGTTCTTCGTGGTGCAGTTTCCAACACTAGCAATGGTTTTTTTTGAAGCAAAGCCACAGTTTTTGAGTGTATGTATATTTTATTCATTTTTACGTTTCCAATAATATCAGTCCATCTTAATGAGACATAACACTTTTCAGGGCCCTTCTTAATTCAGATATAACTCGAAGTACGCAAAGATTTCAGCCCTGCTGTTTTGTTTTCCACGTACTAAGCTGCATGAGGAAAATGAATCCCTTGAGTCAATAGTCAAGGAGAGCAATTTCAAAGAAAACCATTTTCTAGCCATTTAATTGAGCACATTTGTACACTTTGAAAAATCTTTTCAGTAAACTTAATTTTAACAGTGTTTTTTTCTTAGCGAAAACAATAGATTTTTAGCAAAAAGATTATGACATTCTTAAGTGTGTATGAATTGATAAAAGTACCCAAATTGCTAATTGAGCCTACCAAATTGGCTGAAGAAAGTGACTTCATTATTAAGACAATTTGTGGACGCTTTACATCAAAAATTTGATTTCCAAATTAATAATTACTTTATTCAAACCCATTAAAAAATTTTTGGTTAAAGAAAACATAGCTGGCAGATTGCCAAACAACTGCGATAGCGTCGCAGATCTTCTGCAGTCTCAAAAAGATGGTGAAAAAATCAGAACAAAAAAACTTCTCTATTAAATCCGAGAGGTTATATTTTGATTAAGAATCTGTATAACCGATTGCTGCCTCTATTAGCATCCCTCAAAAAACCTTGAGTTAGAGTGACACATATTCACTTGACCTTGTCTCTTTGAATTCAAGTAAAGAGAAATCAAATTCAGAGTGAAGAAGTCGTTCTTACAGTGAGGTAAGTCACGTGTGACCAAAAAAACTAACCACTCGAATGAGCAAACAAATTTGCTCCAATAGGAGTAATAAGTGACGTTACGCACGCAATTCAGTTCAAATTGCAGCAACGAAAGAACAAAAAGCAGATTTTAGGTTATTGTGACGTCATATGGTTGCAAAAAAATCTTGATGACGAAATAAAAAACATAGCCGGTAGAAAGTGCAACATAACCCCTATTTATAAGTTTTATGTTGTTATATAGCACGTTACTTTGTAAAAAAATAGCACGTGCACTTGGGAGCGTAAAAATTATAGGCCCACTAAACAGGGGGACAAAATTGATTCAAAACATCAAAGAGATTTATAAAATGCCTAAAAGAACTATGGTGTTTTGAAACAAAAACTTCCCACTTTTTAGTTTGAGGGCGTGGTTTGGTAATTGGGGTAAGTAGGTAGGAGGGGGTAGCTAGGCGAGGAGGGGAGGTAGTTGGGGAAGTAGGTGGAGTGAGGCAGGTAGGTGGGTGGGGGAGGTTGTTTCTTGGGGGATGTAGGTAGATGGAGGGGAGGTAGATAGGGGGAGGCAGGTGGCAGAAGGCAGCTGAGGCTGTAGACATGTGAAGGAGGGGGCAGGTAGGTGGGAGAGGGGTTAGCTATGTTGGCAGAGTAGGTAGGGGGTAGATAGGTGGCGGATTCTGAAATTGGGATTCTTATGAGAAGAAAACCAGTTTGACCTTTAGACCATGAGCTTTACCAGCAGTACCTATTCACTATGTGTTAGTAATTAAACTACTGTTAAAGTCCACTGTTTGAAACAGAAGTCAATGTTCAAAAACAAAAGTCGACAGTAAAAATCATGAGCAAATTTGCTTCAGCAAAAAAAAACTCTAGAATCTCAATACTCCTCTTCAAGTAGTAAAAATTAAGAGAATGCTTATACTAGTCTCAGCTATTGTTTTGCGGCTATTAATTAATGATCACTCGTTTTTATCACACCAGTGAAACCATTTTTCAAACGAGCAGATGTTTTAAAATTACTAGCTCTTGAAGGAGAGATTGTTTGATCGGCTATAAACAACGATGTACAATTGTTGGTTGTTGCTTCGCAAGCAATTTTAACAATGAATTCTTCCACACTATTATTTTTGCCGTCGAGAAGTTATGAAACTCCGAGGTGAATACAAGTTGTGGCATAACTTTGAGAGGGCGGTAACAACCCTTCATGTTATAATGTTTTTATACAGCATTTGTTGGGTTTACAACAGTTGCATAACTTACGGCACACTGCCGTGATTAGACTAGGATTTTATCATACTCTTTCATCGCCAATGTTCATGCGGTAACATTGGTGATAAAATTGTGATAACATTGGGCGACAACGTGTTACTGGATTGATAAGTTGTGCACCTTTTGTTCTTGCAACGAGAGTTGATTAATGAATATTACCGCACGGTTGTTATCTCCATCGAGAAGTTATCAAACTCCGAGGCAAAACCGAGGTGTTATGATAACTTCGAGGGCAATAACAACCGTGTGGTAATTTTTTTATTCAACACCTGTTGAGATCATGTTTGGTTTTTTAGACGACAATTTTATCAAACTGTTTCCATCATTGGACTACGAGTTTGTCACCACTATTTTATCGCCACTGTTTACTTAGTAACGGTGGCAATAAAAGAGTGTGATAAACTCGTAGTCTAATGCTGAAGCGTTTTTCTAGTGTCTATCGGTCATTATAATTTATTAAACTGGCAGTTTATTTAACTGCTATTATCGCAACAGGTGTTGGTTAAAGCCAGTGGGCAGACACTACTGTGTCATCAAAATGTGACCTTTCAATTTTTGATTTTTACGTCATTCCAGACAGAATATTCCAGTTATTTTACAAAACTTTCTCTAAGACACACGTCTAAAATTGTTTGCTTGTGAAAAACCAGATGAACTGAATTTTTTTTCGAAAAAATGTGCTGAAAAGGCAGCAAATTCTTTGACTCTATACGTTGGCGTGATATCAATAATCTCGAAGTACGATGCATTTTTGTTAGAGTACGGCTAGAGCTACTTCCAATGTTTTACAGGATCGAATTCTCGAATTATAAGATGGTCTATTATATGTTAAAACATAATCCTAAGACTCCCAAAGGTCTTCGTGTGCTGGCACGGGAAGAAGTTCTTTTAATCTTCAAAATTGTAAACTTAAAGTTATAACCTCAACAAAAATGTTTGGCTAAATATTTACATTTTCAAAATCGCCTCGTGAATATATGAATAGTTTTGTCTTTATACTTCAGTAGAAAAAATGAAAAAATTCCTAAAGCCTCTTACTTCTCTATCTAATGGAGTCCGTGTAGTTTGACCATTTCGCTGCTTAGTTTATCCTTAAATTTATTTTTAGTTTTTTTCTTTCCGGATCTCAATTGGTAAATTATTCCACTTCCTAGAAAAATTTCTGATCAGTGACCTGTCAATCCATTTGGATTGGCACTTAGTCTTTGGAAAAAAACTGGACAGTTTTGGAGTTTTTGGTCAATCCGTATTTTTCGAAAATCGTGACTGAGGAATTTTTGGTTTCTTGACTGCTCTATTTATATCGTGAGCGAGATCAAAAAATTCAGGAAGACAAACTTTTTCAATGAAAAGCTCTGCGGGTAAAATTTTGTCTTTCAATATAAAGATCTCTATCACTGTCAAACTTTTTGCGCTGGTGGCGAACTTTTTTTCTCCAGTTTATTTGTCTATTAACTCTCTGAAATGATATAACCGATAGATTGGGAAAAAATTGCACTGAAATTGAGATGGGACAAAACAAGTGATTTAAAAAAACGGATTCTTGTTTTTAATGGTAGAAGATGTCTTCTAAGCAAATCGACCTAAACGTATTTGCGATTTTTGCTAACGTTGTGTTTAGCTGTATGTCAAAGTTTAGATCAATCATTATACCTAAATAACGACAGCTTGTTTTGGTTCTATGAAAATTCCATTATAATGCAATTGTTCAAATTTTGATTCACCATTTTTTTTAAGAAAACCACAATTTCTTGTTTCATCTCGGTTTCAAGTTAGCATATTCTGCCTCATAAAACTGTCAGTCTGTTCAATTACACTGATAGTTTTGCATGGGATTTTCATCGGATTTGGAATGACAAATAATGCTTGTCATCTGCAAACTTTAAAACGTCCTCTCTTTTTTTTTCATTTTTTCTGGGAAATCGTTGATATACATGAAAACTAAAGGTCCGATAACCGTTCCTTGAGGTACTCCGTGATTGATTGTCACCCAAATCGAATATTCAATGCCGTTCTTTACGCATTGTTTTCTGTTAGACAAAAACGATTTTAGCATTGCAATTGATTCCGTACTAAATCCATATTTTGTAATTTTTTCAAGAAAAATTTTGTGAGATATTGAGTGCAGGTCCGAGTGCAGCGTTAAAGGCCTAATGAGGACCAAAATTCATGCTTCAACTTATTTAGAAGAGAAATGAAAGGGTAGGATTGAGTTATTTTCATAGCAGTCGAGAAGGGATTAAAATATTAGATTTTGCTATGGCGAGGGGTGGCTAATTTACAGGGCGACTATGTTACGGCAATCAAACTTAGACAATTGTGCAACAAAGACAGTGTATTAATACTGATTTAGTTTGGCTGGTGATTTTTTCACGATTGTTTAGTTATTGCAGTTGCTGTCAAACAAGAGTCAATTTTGGATTTGAGTTTAAAAATGCAGTATTTGGCCTCCCTGAACTAAGACATCTCGCTTTGTTGTTTATAGTTAAAATGCTGCTACCGTTTCGCTCTTCAATGTCAAAACATTTAAAACCGCAAGAGTTAGTGCAAAGACACCTAGCCTACAGCATCGCGTCTTTTAACGGAAAAATAGATTCATTTCAGTTCAACATCATCACTGCTAACAAATTTGCACCGTACTGTCAAACTTAAACCTGATTATCAATATAACTTGCTGTACCCTGTATTTATAGTCCATATTGATCTCAACTACTAAATTTCTAAGGTCTTAACATAAATTGAGTTGGAGTGGAAGCGACACTTACGGTACGATAACGAACGAACTGGTTTTATTTAACACTCGCCTCTTTTTTGGACAGTACTCCACTCTTAGTGTAGTCCAGCTGTTCCAGCTGTTCTTCAAACACACTAAGACTGAACTGGGTGAGAGTGTTGGCTTTGAATCTCTGTCTAATCTGCTCCAGAAGATGAGCATCTGCATCGCTCTCCAGGATCAGCTCTTTTTTCTCTTCTTTCCGTGATACCTGGTACTTGGCCTGCACACTGTCACGCCCTACAACGCCGCATAGATTTCATCGTTTGCATTTTTATCAGTTAAATTGGATAATTTCCGTTATTGCAATAATCACTCCTTACTGAATAGCTCAACTTATGTATACTCAATTTTATGACAGAAATACAGTATATTCCAGGGTTAACTCATAAATAGATTAACAGATGACATTAACTGCGCTAGAGAGATCTGATCACTAATTCTAATATGAAACATAACTTTTTGGTTCTAAATGTCGTCGCAATTTCATCGCTTAATTAAAATGGGAACGCTCTCAATACACTGTATTGTTTCGATGAACTTTTCAACGCGCTTCTTACATTATTTCCGAACATTTTTCTTTACTTTTCGAATCGAATTTTTAGCTCCATTCACACACATATTGAGCTCATCTTCAGACATTCTCTTGACTGTGATCGCAGTGCAACTTTCTGCGTAGCCTTTTGCATTTCAATATAAGTAGCATGGGATAATTGATCTTTTTCCCAACGCCAACCTACTGCTCTTAATTTTTTTAAGAGCAGTAGGTTGGCGCAGTAGGTTCTTAAGATTTTTTATTAATGATTTATTATTCGCCTTACAGTTCGTGGCGCCTTCTAAGCCAATCTTTTCTGTTTCTGTCAGCAACCCCCCCCCCCCTGCTCCTCAGCGTAATGGGCATAAAAATTTTACGCTTCCCGGACGCACGTGATATTTTTCACCTACTGACATGCTATTTTACGGACATATCAATTGTAACTGAGAATTTCATCTATGTTTTGTGTTCTCAAAATTGGTAGGAGAGTTGCTCATCGCAATTTGGTTAATTACCTGTTCTAGAATGAGTGTCTCTCATCAGCTTCAGAATAGACTCGTACTCAATTCCGAATGGATCTGAAAAGTGGTCTAGTAATAATTGGAACGTCTTCTTGCTAATTGACAAATTATGCTCCATAAACAGGTCCCAGAGGTCATTAGATTTGACCCTGGAGTCCACATTTGCAATTCTTCTCATGTGGATCTGGATGTTTCGTAGTTTCTGACGGCTGATCTCATTGAGAGCCTGTTTGAGTTGTTGCTTTAGAATGTCGTAGTTTGAGCTCGCACTTTTGTTCACAGCATCGGCAGGAACTGCAGCTGTTGCAGTTTGTGATGCAACTGATTCTAAAAAACTTGTATTCGTAACATTTGATCTTATCGGATTACTATTACAAAAAAGCAGTAAAATCTTCAAGTTTTGACAGACCAAAGATTACGAGCCAGCGACCCTACCAAATGGAGTGGATCATTTGATCAGTTCAACCCATTTAATTCCTCAAAACGCATGTTAATGCATGTGTTTCTGAGCGTATGCTGAGGAGTATGGCGATAAAAGAACGATTATACTAATTTGGTATAATAATTATATTTATACTATTATGATTTTTATAAAACTGATCAAATTATAACCCAAATTAAGCTATGATCAGACTATCCAGATTGAAATAATATTTGATCAGACTTTCCAGACCAAAATGACCTCTGATCAGATTTTCCAGTGAAAATGACCTATGATCAGACTTTCCAGACCAAGATAACTTTTGATCAGACAGTACCCAGACTATGGTTCAGACTGTAGTGCGCTTATGATCAGTCTCAAATTCATACCATTGTCCAGACTCATTGTTCAGACCATCGTTACATTCAACGGCAACATAGATGAATTTTGGCAGTTACTTATAAGAATTGTCTGAATCTAAAATTGCGGTTCCTTTTTATATAGGTCTCTTTTATCCTGATCGATTTGATCGGAAGCAAGGGACTGCAAATGAGTCTCTGTTCAGAACAGATCTCTTTTTCTTTGGTTAGTGGCAGAGCCATAACCACCTACACTCATAAGAAAAAATGCAAAAAAATGCTCGGACTCAAGTGCGCACGAAATGGCCTCTGATAAGACTCAAGTGCTCTCGAATTCGCCTCTGATCAGAAAATTTCTGACCGAAGTGATTTAAGGGCAGACCTTTCCGACCGAAGTGAACTCTGAGCAGACCCTCCAGACCAAATTGACCTCTGATCAGACCTAAGTAACACCATGGCCCGCCCAGACTATTTTGCGCTCGAACTGTTGTCTACACCCTGTATTTTCGGTCTGGGAACAAACGGGTGTGCGTTCGAGTGGGTCTGATCATAGCTCAATTTGGGTGCGGACCTCAAACTAGGAATTGGTATTATACCATACAAATTCTTGTTCGCCAATTTTCACAAATAAGCTTAATAATAATCATCGCGCAATAATTCATTCAATCACCTTTTTGAAGTATGTGCAGGAAACTGAAGTTAGCTACCAAACTACAAGATAAGGCTTGTCATGAGGATTATACTGAAGCAATGAAGACCCGATTGCGTGGGTTGCAATTTTAAGATGTGTCGGAATGACAATTTGATCTGTTCATAATTTGAACTGATTATAAATATGCGATTGACTAAGATTCCATAAAAAGATGTATAACTAAGGAGTTAAAAAGAAAAGTGTGATTTTTTGAACTATTCCACTTTGGTTTGAGAAAATTTGATGATAATGAAAGTAAAAAACTTATTTACTAATCAGCTCATTCACAGAAATTTAATGAACAAATTTTTCTAAAATGTTTTTTTATCTCCACGGTAGATTGTCTTAGCAACTCACCGCCTTTTGTACCACAGGTACCACTTTTTGTATGAAGAAGTGGCGTTTTTATACAAAAAGTACTGAAGTTGCTAAAACAAACGGTCGCCAAGATAAACACATGACTATAAAAATTTGTTCATTAAATTTCTGTGGATGAGTTATTAATGAACAAATTTCTACGGATGTGAAAGAGCTCTTTTAAACAAATTGTATGAGCGTTTATGAATCAACATGTCATCCTCGTTTTTTGGGTAGCTTTACCTGGCCTTGAGGCGAATGAAGTGGTGGGTCTTTCGCCGTCTGAAGTGACGTCACCGGCACCACCACCCGATCTAGATGTACTCCTTTTATGATCTTTGTTGTTTTCTTCTGCCATTTAGAACTGACTCACTGTCTCTCAGATTGGTTCCTTCCACACCAACAGGCAGGCTAATTGCACTTAGAGACCTTTATTAGGTTGAGAGTACCTTAAACAAAAAATTGATCGATAGTAATGAGATTCGAACTTCTGTACCTGACACTCTATGGACTTTTAGTTGCTGACTTCTTTTGAAAAGCAGAAGGAGAATACACACTGCTCCTTGTGCCTTAAATTTGTAAGATGTGATTTATTTCTGAACATAAAAATTATACACTGAGGCAAAGAGCTGTTTCCTAATCATAACGATAAGTTTATAGCAACAGTCATTTCGAGCGTTTACAGGTACAAAAAACAAATAGTTACAAAGAAAAGAGCTTAAATTTGAAAGCGCCCAATGTTAAAAGCGCTCAGATTTCGTATAAGTAGTTTCAACACGGCAATTAAATAGATTAAAATGGTAAACACTTCCAAAATATAAGATATGTAGTTACATTTGCGGTCGGTATAGGAGGTTCACAAAATTTTCATCCTTTTTGAAGTGGAGCAATGCCGAAGTGAAGCGAAGTTAATATATTACCTAAATGAAGGATTTTTCTGCAATTAATTAATATCTAATTACGGTAATTTAGAAGAATGCCCTTCTGCAAAATTTCCACATGAGGCACCGACTTTTTATTCACAAAATTTGTAAGTACGTTTTATTTGTACATCGTATTAAGACAGGAAAAAAATTTGTCACAAAAAAGAGTAAATTTACTCGCAAACTTACCAGTAGACGTAGCAGTAAACGTTCGTAATGGTAATGTGTGCGTGAAGGAATGAGAAATTGATTTAGTTATAAATCCATATGTTTAGTCTAAAATTTTTAATAAGCTAATTGTTGCAGGCCAGGTAATTCCTCAAAAAATTAAAAACTAAAAAATCATCGCAATTCAATTTTTTGCTTGATATGGTCTTTAATGGTTTAGCTAACAACCTTGTTGATGAAAAGACTTACGAGCAGAATAAATTCAGCAGAGCATATATTTTTCCCCCTAAAGTGAGAAATTAATTGATGACGAAAAACTATAGCGAGTCAATGAAATGAGATTAATTAATATCAAACAAAGGTTTAGCAGCATTTATTTTTCTCCTGCTTGATTTTAATAGAATTCTTATTCCATTTTTCGTATGGTTAGTTTATCTTTTTGAAAGAAATTATTCCTATCAGTTCTCTTTTTATATTTTTATTGCATTTTCAAATTATAGCATGTATTGTTAGGACTTTACAAATACAAGTCAACAGAACGCGCAAATTGGTTTCTTTTGCTTCAATTTCAGAAGTTATAGTTATCTTTAACGAAACGTGATATTTCTCATTTGAAGCCTTCTATTAGAGTAATTTCAAGTGAATTACAACTGTTGCTGAAGAGCAAGTATTCAACCAATATTCATTTTCTTAAAAATAGCTTTGAGGCTAACTGTTTATCTTTTTTTTGCTTCACAGTCTTGTCCAATTTCAAAAGCAGGTTCTTAACGGATTTTATTGGTTCTAGTTTAACTATATGCAATTTACATCGGTTCCTGTACTGAATTCTGCTAATTAATCTGTTTACCGCCCTTCAGAAAAAATCACCAGATTTTTTGTTTCAAATAAAATAACAGATTTTTAAACAGCTAGCAGATTGAAAAAATATTTAGTTGAAGTTTATGAAAAAAAGTCAAACTTCATGTCAAAATGGTCACGAATGCAGCTCTGATTTTGGCGAGTATTGATTCGATGCATCCTTAAATAAAACAAGGCGGCTCGGTAATGTGCGTACGCACATAATGTTCCGACCCCGCTCATCCGCATTTTTAACATAATTGACTACCAAATGATGAAGAGATCAAAAACTTAGATATTGTTCAATAAACAACCAATTGAATATAATAATGCCACGCTAGAGGGCCGATGACAGTTTTTGATAATAGAACTACTAAAAAGGACCAAAAAAAAATTAAAAAACAAACATTATTTACGACCACAACTCGATGTCTACAATAAAAAAAAATAACAAAATCAAACTCGCGTCAGATAAAATCTAAACAAAGCAGTTTAACCTATACTTCATTAGAAAAAATATGGGAACGGTTCTCAATGCAAATGGTTAACAGGTCGACAAAAATGAAAAAATAGCAAAAAGGTGTAAAGTTAAAAAATACGTTTCTATTTTTGGAAACAATTAACTTCACCGTTATTAATGTCATTAGATATCAACTGAAATCACTGAAATTTTCATTTATATCTCCATAGGAAGCAATTGAGACATACCAGAATATAATCTTCAATTGCGCAAATTTTTTAAGCCAATGGGACTTATGATTATTGTCATAAACGAAAAAGAAAACAAAAATCCTCTAAAATTTACAAATATACAAAAATCTCAAACATTTTATGAAGTCTCGTAGTAAAAGAAGTAAAAAAGCCGAGGAACGAAAGTTTGAAGCTAAATCTGTTACAAGGGTTAATTTGTAGCTCACTGCAAAGGGGTTGTGACCTATGTATACAAAGACTGAACTACAATTTGACCAAAAAAACTTTTTTAATTGACAAATCTCAAAAACCAAATACTTGTTTTGGAAACAAATGTTTGCAAAAGTCATAAGAGATTTAAGATTTCAACAAAAAGCGATGAATTAAACTGCAACACCTTAGGAAGCCAATTGGGCCTATTAATAATGAGACCACGCCACGACCCTCAAAATAACAAATACATAACAAACACACAAAGAAGCCAAAACTTCAAACAATTTTACGACATCACTCTATTCAAGGCACTATACTTATAAGATGTTACCGCAAGAACTGTAAATCATCTATCTTTTTCTTCTGATTCTAACATCAAGGAGCCTTCCCTATAAAAAAAACAACGCAGATACGGCAACAAAAAGAAACCCGAAAATTGAACAGTAGATGAATCTCGAAAATTTGTTTTGAAAATGAATGGTCGAAGCAATCAGTCACAACGTATAACAAAGCGCATTAAGAGTTGTTGAATCATCAAACGGAATTGACTTTCATAATCGATGAGATTGAGTTACATGATGACCAAATTGAAAGCAAAAAGAGACAGTTGAAAAAAACTGTTTTAAAAATTTTAATTTGAAAGTCATTAAAACAAACAGCTATAAACTGAAATCTTTATCTAAGTGGAGTTATACGTCCTGGAGAAGCATTGAGACCTATCGTTTTCAGGTATATGGCTCACAACACCAAAAGGAAAGGCAAACATAGAAAAAACGAAAAAAGAATCCACAAAACTTTGCGAGATAAATTGGTCTCAGCCCAAAAAAGCATAAACTATTCAACAACAACACTTAATATATACAAAAACGCACTTTTTCAACGCTCCTCATTTTTTATTATGCTTTCTTTCATTTAGATTTGCCAAAAAGGATAATTCGAGAAGGAAACGAAATGGACTCATAAAAAACCCAATTACCCTCAAAAAAGAAAATGAAATGAAAATTATTTGAAAACGCGTAGTATCAAAACAAGGAAAACATAAGTTAAATATAAAAAACCGTTTCCAACAAAAATGTATTACTCACACGGAATTGGAATTTGCCTGTTTTTACTGAGGCTGCGCCCGAAGTTGAGAGAAATAAGATAAAGTAGTGGCAAAGTTCAAAAATTCACCGATATTTTTTAAAACAAATATATTCAAAAGTCATAACAGACATTAGATAACAACTGAAGAAATTGTCTAGGTTCATCTATACTTCTTGAAAAATTTATTGCATCTTTGATAGGGAACACTAAGTCGTTGGGCTACAAACAGTATAACAAATGAAAGCAAAACTCAAGAAGTCTAAAAAATATTTACGAAAACAATTAATCGAAGCCGTAAAAACCATGAGCTTAACTCTTAAACCATATTATAATTTCGTTGGAAAACTTTATTGCAAATAGTATTTGTCATTAATTGTGCCCTGATTTGAGATTCTTGTCAGTAATTTACATAAAAACAAATACACAGTGGAAATGCTTTGAGAAAAAGGTCGCGCCCCATTTAACTCTAAAAAATTTTTTATCGTAAGGATCCACGGAGAGATCAAGATCAACCCAGATGTTACTGCGCGTCTAACAAAACACTCAACTGTTCAAATGATTGCGAAATAGATCAATTTTTAAACAAAACTTTTGGTTTGTCAAAAAAATAATGCTTTTTTTTCGTAATTATCGAGTTTAAATTTGCAAAAAACTTGCAAAATTATGATCCAGAGGACTCAAAACGCCAAGCGGATTTTAACTAGCTCTTTTTTGAGCTTCAGAAGATTTCGACCGCAGTTTTAAGGTGTCTACTTCCAGCAAATTTAAAGCAAGTGGGCTAAAAAGAGTCAAGTGTAGTCCTATTTTTCTCGAAAAAGTCTGATTTTTGAAAAATTTAGCATAAATTCTAGCCAAAAAACTTGGATCGAACAACTCAGCAACTCTATCTTATCATTAGAGATGAAAAAAGCACTAAAGTTAACAATTTTTACTTTTTTTTTCAGCAAAATTTACAAAAATTTGGTCAAAAATACTGAAAATGTGAATAAAAACAGCAATTATTCACAAAAATTTAAACCTCGATAACTCCCTATAAAAAGCGAAAAAAGAAAAAATTTTCTTAATTCCTTATTCTACGCTGGACTGGCTTTCTAATGATACCACTCACAACTCTCTACGATGATTATATCGATCGGCCAAAATTGACTGAACAAAAAAAACCCATTTGAGTATATAGTTCCTCGCTCCCCACTAAAGTGGGGGTCAGAACAATTAGAAAGCTACTTTCAGTACCAACTTTAGAGCGATCAAAACGTCACCCTATGTGATACTTTGCGTAAAATCGACTGTTTCATCATAGTCTTAAAGAGAAAATTTTTTGACGGCAACATCGGGAAGAAAATTGATAATAGAACCCATCGAAAAATTGATTGATCAAATTTTAGGCTCATTCTTCCGCATAATATTTCAAATGTTTGTTTTTCAAAGTTGAACTTAAGATACCTGAAGTGTCTCCAAATTTTGGTTTAATAGTTTTAACTAAACTAATAAACTAAATGGACTTTTTTGTTTTTTTTTTTAAACAGTTTTGCGTAAGAGCAAAAACAATCTTTTGTAATTAATTATGCTTATGAAATTCATAGGCGAGAGCTAGTGCGAATAGAGCTAGTGCGAATAGGACATAATGGAAGATCTTTTCTTTATGTTAGATCGTTGAGAGGGGATATACTTGAGATAGCCTGTTGACAACCGCTACTTGTTCAACGTACACTCAATTAAAAAGATGCGACAAGAGAACGGGTTAAAGCAGACGTCCTAGTGCAAAAGCATGAGACCCATTGCAAGGGCTTCTGAATGCTGTTTGCAAGCAAGGGATGCTGGTTCGAATCCGACACTGGTGTATTTTCACTGCGGTTGCTTCTGCTTGGAACCCCTAAGTTTCTCAGCCCGGGCCGAGGAATTTGGCCAAAATTATGTAAGATCAGCGGCAACTAGCGTTGACAAGTCGGAAAATTCACCGCCATTTTCTTACATAATTTTGCGTTGAATGCGTTGAATTTAAAGACAAAAATTAAACGCATTCAGCGCAAAATTATGTAAGAAATGGCGGTGAATTTTCGAACTTGTCAACGCTAGTTGCCGCTGATCTTACATATTTAGCGTTGAATTTAGCGTAGATCTTACATAATTAGCGTTGAATTTAGCGTAGATATTACATATTTTAGCGTTGAATTTAGCGTTGATCTTACAAAAAATCAACGCGTAGAACTCTGGGTATGGGACTCGAACCACTGACCTCCTGTTTACTTGTCGCTCTTCTACCTTTGCGCCACCGTACCTTGGTTTCCTTAAGAGCCGCAATCTTTATAAAGCGTAGATCTTACAAATTTTGCGTTGATTTTAGCGTAGACCTTACATATTTTGCATTGAATTTAGCGTAGAACTTGCATATATTTCGATGAATTTAGCCTAGATCTTACATATTTTTCGTTGAATTTAGCCGAGATCTTACATAATTTCAACGTATTCAACGCATTTATAATGTGAAGTACTGGGAAAAATTTAAATTTTTTTTTTAAGTTTTGAAAAAAATTTGAATTCCCAAAACGGTCTGAAATGGTTTTTGCACCGTCAGAGAGCAAATGGTTATTTTTTTGCTGACTTCATTTTTCTCAATTGTGCAGTATAGGGGTCGAAACAGTAAAGAAAAATTAATTTTTCGAAAAAAAAACTTGAAAAATTTGAAATCTTCAAACGGTCTGAATTGGATTTTGCACTATAAAAGAGCATTAAAAAAGATTTTTTCTGACTTCTTGTAAACTCACCTTTGGAGTATCAGGTTCGAAATGGTGAAAAAATTGACTTTTTGAAAAAAAATTTGAAAAACTTTTGAAATCATAAAGTTGTCTGAAATGGAATTCAAAAAATTCAACCTTACATTTGTAAGATCTAAGCCAAAATTCTACGCAAAATATGTAAGATTGGTGTTGAAAGCGTTGAATTTATGTAAGATCTACGCTAAGTACAACGCCAAAAATGTAAGATCTACGCTAAAATTCAACGCTAAATATGTAAGATCTACGCTAAAATTCAATGCTAAATATGTAAGATCTACGCCAAAATTCAACGCAAAATTATGTAAGATTGGCGTTGAATGCGTTGAATTCATGTAAGATCTACGCTAAATTCAACGCTTAATATGTAAGATCTACGCTAAAATTCAACGCTAAATATGTAAGATCTACGGTAAATTTCAACGCAAAATATGTAAGATTGGCGTTGAATGCGTTGAATTTATGTAAGATCTACGCTAAATTCAACGCTAAATCTGTAAGATCTACGCTAAAATTCAACGCTAAATATGTAAGATCTACGCCAAAATTCAACGCAAAATTATGTAAGATTGGCGTTGAATGCGTTGAATTTATGTAAGATCTACGTTCAAGCGTAGATCTTACATAAATTCAACGCATTCAACGCCAATCTTAGATAATTTTGCGTTGAATTTTACCGTAGATCTTACATATTTAGCGTTGAATTTTAGCGTAGATCTTACAGATTTAGCGTTGAATTTAGCGTAGATCTTACATGAATTCAACGCATTCAACGCCAATCTTACATAATTTTGCGTTGAATTTTGGCGTAGATCTTACATATTTAGCGTTGAATTTTAGCGTAGATCTTACATATTTAGCGTTGAATTTTAGCGTAGATCTTACATTTTTGGCGTTGTACTTAGCGTAGATCTTACATAAATTCAACGCTTTCAACACCAATCTTACATATTTTGCGTAGAATTTTGGCTTAGATCTTACAAATGTAAGGTTGAAGTTTTTTAGCGTTGACACCTCGGCCCGGGAGGGTTACAGTACGGTTTATACGGATAAATAGAGTTATAATTGGCGCAAATTGGTGAGCCAATTTCACGCCTTGAATTTGGAATGGAAACCTAAAAACTCAAACTTCTGTTGGTCGTACAGCTGGGTCGAACCTTTGTCTCAAGCTTACCTAGTATGAGACTATTTCATGTTTAGAGACCCAACATGCAGAGGATTGTCAGGTCTGATGTTACAAAATAAGTGTGAACAAATTATAAATGGTCAAAAACACACATCAGCGCTCATCGTAAAACCAACTAATGGTAACAAACCTGATTTGTATCAATCTGCGAGGCGTCAAAATCCTCCGGACCAGAATAGGTTGCCTGAAGTACTCTATGGTATATGGCCAGAGTAACCGACTGTACAGTAAAGCTCTGAGCTCAAGAAGCAGAATCAAACAATAATCGTTACATAACTCTCAGATTTGAAACGAGTTAGCCGTAGAGTAATATTCGCCCGTAAAACAGCTTGGCTAACTTTTACATATTATGATCAATCAATCAATCAAACTAATCAACATTTGATGAGAAAATTTACTTGGTATTGTTTAAATTGGACATACCATGCAAGGTAGCGTTGCCAGCAAGCGCTCTTATTAACCAGCAGTTTTCTTCAGCTAATCACCAGTAACTTTCGTTCGTTATTTGGTTATAACAATCTGATTATAAAACGTACAGTGAACATACTTTTACGCAAGCAATGGTGATGAATTAAAAAAGCTTTAGACGGTGCTCAAAAATCTCTATTATAGCAATGATAAGCATAAATACAACAGGTGCATGTATTATTGACCAGAAACGAGTCAGACAAAAAAATAAACAAAAGCATTATAATTTTCGATCAAATGGAATATATCTTAACATGAACTCTTGCATGAATCAAGGTTAATACCAACTTAGTCCCTTCTTCTACTTCATTCGTTCACATTCGTCCGCGTGAAAACAACTTTTAAACCTCAACATTGAGAAGTCAATTAATATCAGAAAAAAACTGCTACTGAAAGTAAAATCATCCGGTTTCCTGGTCCACGCTGTGAAAGTAAGACTCAAATTTCAGAAGCGTAGTTCAGAAATCGCCGTTTTGTAAACGTGAGTAAATCATCGTTATGTTCGGTTTTGCTATACAAAACGTCAAAAGTTCATTGGTTTCTTCTTTGGTATTGTTTGTATGTTCAGTTTTCAAAAGCAAAGAAAAATAGTAGGAATGTTTGGTTTAAACGTAGGAATTTTTCAGGTTTTAAAAGTAAGATAATCATCGGTATTTATGGTTCCTTAGATTTGGTATACTCGGTTTCATAGATTTTGGTATGTCAAACGTGAGGAGCCATCGGAATGGTCGGCCTCAAACCATAGGAAGTTTTTATAAAAAGCCTTATGTGCTGGATTTTCAATGACCATATCAAGACTCAGTGGGTTTGATTTATTGAACTGAACCCTCACCAATGCCCATCAAGTCTGTTAAATATTTAACTTGAAAAACTAACAAAAAGTTCATAATTGTTCAACTAGCTTTATAAATGAGCTAAAGAATATAGTCAGTCAATTTTTACTTTTTCGAAGAAGTTTTCGGCGAAAGGTACGTTTGAAATTCCGGCGATCACAAAGATATCATGAAATTTGACAACAGTACATACAACAAAAAACAATATTTTTACAGAGAAAACCAAAAATCTCTTACCTTTCAAACAGAGCACACCGAAACTATAAAGCCGAACATACCGAATCTGAGAAATCGGACATAGCAAACATTTCTTGTGTCGTTTATGTTCGGTATTCTGGACAAGGGAACATCAAATTAAATACGTAATTGGTTGAATGGTTGACAGAATTGTTGGAGCCAGAGGTGATGGATCTTAACGTTTATCTAGATTAGGCTAAAATTTCCCTGGATATTCGAGCCATTTACTTATTTTGAGTTTAAAAAGTAAATCAATGCGACATCCTAGCAGTTTTGCAGATATTTATAGAACCTCACTATAAATTTTACACAAAAACCAAAATTTCCTAGATGAAGAGTAAATTAATCAGGAATTATCGTTGATATAAATTCAAGTTTCACTTATTAGGTTACCTGAAACGAAAACTCCACTGTCCATAATACGATTCTTTTGAAACACTAAACATGGAGTACGCAAGCAAAACATCGTGCGTGTCTGTGCGTAGCAAAGTATGTTATACATTTCTGTTAGGAACCATTGGGCCTATCCGAAAGACTCTTAAATGGATGGGAGGAAACTACTTGTACTGTTTGAATCGGAAAATTTGTAATCTTTTTTGGTTGGCAAAAGTGAAAACTTTTTACACAAACTCTTGAACATTAAGTGTAGTGCAATTTGAAAGAAAAACACATGAAAGACTATTCAAGCACAAACACCACAAACATTACACGCACAAACAAAAACACACAAAACCAGACCTCAACACCAGGAAAAAAAAACATTTTAAAATTTTCATTTGGCAATTGCTCTCTGGTCACGATTTATAATCATTAGTTTAGTTATTGTTTGTTTTTGTAACTCACTCGAGGTGGATTTTTCGAGATAATTTTATCGGTAATTGTAAATTTTTTTGGCCCTAAATTTGAAATTAGATTTTAGAAGTTTATCTAAAAATGTTGAATAATTTGATGTTTCCTGTGTATAATAAAACATTTAATTTTCTAAATTCTAGCAGATGTCTTGCATGCTAGTTTTATAGAACATATTGTTGTTTTTGAACATTTTTAATGCCGCTATTCTTTACCGGTAATTTTTCTAATTTTTTAAAATTCTGACCGCTTTTTCGATCTGCCTTTATTTGAATCCAACATTTAAAGGAACTAGCTCTCTCAAAATAAGTTTCTTTCTCTTTCATACACACAAATGCTTCCCAAGTTACACATATACACAGCTACATGGAATCATACATAAGCGAACACACCCAAACAGAATTGCAAACCCCAAAAATAAAACCACTTTTTTGCAACCTAATTTTACCCATGGTTCCCTAAAGACATCCGAAAACTGTATCGAAAAAAATACGCTAGTATTTACAAAAAAAAATAAAAAATTTTCTGCTTTTAGGTTTACATTTTCAAAGTTGAATTTTCGCTATTTGAGAGCTCCAAATTGACTGAAATCTTCTATTTTCCAAAAAAATACAAGTTCTTTAGAAAGAAACAATGATTCTTAAGATGATGGATAAAAAATTAACAAATTTTTAAGAAGAAAACGAAATAATTTTTTTTTTCAAATGTTTTGTTCAAAAGTTTAAATCTTTATATTGTGGCATGTAAATTTAAAAGATTTCTCGTGAGAGTAAAAATTCCTTTCAATCAAACTTAATTTATTGAAAACTTATTTGGTTGATTTTACTTCAATGAGATTTGTCACCCCCGCCCCCAATCCTTCCTGAGGTCTACAAATTGGTTTTTTCTTCTTTCTCTACGATGTGTTAACAAAAAGCAAAAACTTGAATGAAGAAGAATATCTAGCCTCGCTTTAAGATTTCCACAAATAATTTAAATTGAATAGAGAAGAAAATTAGCATGTCAAAAAAGCAGACAATACATTAGCATGTCAATACGTTTTCTTGGTGAACAAAGTAACACAGAACAAATGCTCTCGTGATGCATCAGAATAATTTGCGATGATAATTTTTCTCTGTTTGTTGATTTCAAATTTGTTTCAAATTTTTTGGAATCTTAGTTGGATTTAATTTTTAGGAGTTTCTGGAACATTCTTTCATTTAATTATGGATGATTCTAAAAGATAATTTCATAAAAACTAAAAAATCATAAAGATATACATAGCAAATATGTGAAGTTCAGTTTTTTTGATTAAAAAAAACAGCTTTCTAGCAACTCAAGTTCCAAATCCTTAGGATTTTCAGCAGCAGATGTCAGCAAGCTCTGATCTAAAAAAAGCACCTTGATTGTTAAAGTAACTCGTGTTGCCCTTTACGCGCATTGAACTCAGTTAAGCATTGTTGATATTTTCTGCATCTTCCATGCATGTTATCCAAACGTTGATTAAAAACTCAGAGCATTAACTTTTTAAGTAAATTTTTGTAGGTCCGGAGTCAAATGTATTTTCTACAAAGAAAAAAAAAGATTTTCTTTTTGACATTTTCTGAAAAACGTTTTTTCGAGTGATTATTGCGATATTTGTTGTCTCTTTCCTAATTTTCATGGTCTTTATTCACGGAGTCTTCGTGATGTAGTCTTACATTAAGAAAGGTAATAATCTATAAGATGGATAAGCGGTTAATTAAACTCAATTTATCCTTTGTTACTCCTAGAAACCTCATCTTGTAGTAACAGACACTTGTTGATTTTGCGTAAGAAAAGTAAACAAATTATTGGTTGCTGTTTGTCAGTTGCTTATTTTGTATCTGAGTGTTCTTGTATGTGTGAAAATCAAATCCACTCCATCCATTCCAATGCTCTAACCCAAAACAGGTGAACAAACAACACAATTAATTTTGTTCCTCGCGAAAACACAATTTATTCTTTTAAAGATATAAATCACGTTGATATTAGGATATTAGAAACCTTTTCATTCGTTTAGCGTACAAACACATGCTACCCAAGTTACCTATATACACAGCTACTTGGACTCATACATAAGCGTACACAACCAAACAGAAACAAATTTGCTAACCCCGAAGCCAAAACCATTTTTTTGGCAACTGAATCTTAACCATGGTTCTCTAAAGACATCAGAAAAATGGTTCAAAGAAACGACGCTATAACTTAGAAAAAACAAAAAAAACTTTCTGTTGTAAGGTTTACATTTTGAAAGTTGAGTTTTGGCTACTCTGAGAGCTCAGAATCGACTGAAGTCTTCTTTTCTCCAAAAAAATGCAAGGTCTTCAGAAATAAACAATGATTCTTAAGATAACGGATAAAAAACTTAACAAATTTTTCAGAAGCAAACGAAAAAAGTTTGTTTCGATTGTTTTGTTTAGAAGTTTAAATCGATAATTTTTGCTCGTGACAGTAAAAACCATATCCAAACAAACTAAATTTATTGCAAACAAATTTGTTTGATTTTATTTCATTGAGATTTATCAACCCCCCCAATCCTTCCTGAGGACTACAAATTGGTTTTTTCTTCTTTCTCTAGGATTGGAATCTTGGAGGGATTTAATGTTCTGGAGTTTCTGAAAATTTTCTTACTTTTATTTATGGCTGATTCAAACTGATAAGTTCATAACAAAATAAACAAATGGTAATGATGATACACATAATAATTATGTGAACTTCAGTAATTTTTAAGTAGAACTGAACAACTTTCAAGCAATTCAAATTCGAAATTCTTAGAATTCTCAGCAGCAGGTATCAACAAGCTGTGATCTCAAAAATTCCTGAGAATGTTAAAATAACTCGTATTGCCCTTTACTCACACTGAACTCAGTTAAACATTATTGATAATTTCTGCCACTTCCATGCATGTTACGCAAATTTCTATCAGAATTAAGAGCACTACTTCTTAAAAAAAGTTCATTAAATCCGGAATCAATTGCATTTTCTACAAAAAGTTCATTTTCTTTTTGACACATTCTGAAAAACAATTTTTCGAGTTATTGTTGTGACATTTGTTGTCTCTTTCCTAATTATCTTGGTCTTTATTCACGGAGTCATCGGGATATATTCTTCAGTTATAAAATCCAACAATCTATAAGATGGATAAGCGGTTGATTAAACTCAATTTACCCTTGACGTACCCGTACAAACTTCATCTTGTAGTAACTGACGCTTGTTGATTCCGCGTAACAAAATTTAAAAAAATATTGGTTGCTGTTTGTTAGTTGTTTACTTTGTATCTGAAAGTGTTTTTTCGTAAGGATTCAAATCCACTCCATCAATTAAAATGCCTTAATCCAAATCAGGTGAACAAACAACACAATTAAAATTGTTCATCGCAAAAACTCAACTTATTTATTAAAAGATATAAATCACGTTGATATTAGGATATTGGAAACCTTTTCATTCGTTTAGCGTACAAACACATGCTACCCAAGTAACCCATATACACAGCTACTTGGACTCATACATGGCAGCTTAATCTTAACTATGGTTCTCCAAAGACATCAGAAGAAAGGTTCAAAAAACGACGCTATAACTTAGGAAGAATAAAAAAATTTTCTCTTTCCAAGTTCACATTTTCAAAGTTGAGTTTTTGCTACTCTGAGAGCTTCAAATTGACTGAAGTCTTCTATATTCCAAAAAAATTCAAGTTCTTTGGAAAGAAACAATGATTCTTAAGATGATGGATAGAAAACTTAACAAATTTTTAAGAAGAAAACGAAGTAATTTTGGTTCAAATGTTTTGTTTAGATGCTTAAATTGTTAATTTTTGGGCAAGAAACTTTAAAAGATTGCTCGTGACAGTAAAAACTCCTCTCAACCAAACTAAATTTATTGCAAACATATTTGTTTGATTTTACTTCATTGAGATTTATCACCCCCCATCCTTCCTCAGGTCTTCAAATTGGTTTTTTCTTCTTTCTCTACGATGTGTAAACAAAAATAGAAAAATTGAATGAAGAAGAAAATCCAGCCTCGCTCTAAGATTTGCGCAAATAATTTAAATAGAAAAGAGAAGAAAATCAGCATGTCAAAAAAAGCAGAAATACATTTTCTTGAAGAACGAAGTAACACAGAACAAATGCTCTCGTGACGCATCAGAATAATTTGCGACGATAATTTTTCTCTGTTTGTTGATTGCAAATTTGTTCCGAGTATTTTTGGATTCTTGGAGGGATTTAATTTTTTGGAGTTTCTGGAAATTTTCTTGTATTTATTTATGGCTGATTCAAAATGATAAATTCATTACAAAATAACCAAAAAGTCTTGGTGATATACTTAGTAATTATGTGAATCTCTTATTTTTAGGTAGAACTGAAGAACTTTCTTGCAACTCAAGTTTTATGTTCTTAGAATTCTCAGCAGCAGGTATCAACAAGCTTTGATCTGAAAAAGTCCCGTGATTGTTAAAATAACTTGTATTGCCATTTACTCACATTGAACTCAGTTAAGCACTGTTGATATTTTCTGCCTCTTCCATGCATGTTACGCAAATGTTGATCAAAATTCAGAGCACTACTTATTAAGTAAATTTCATTAAGTCGGGAGTCAAATGTATTTTCTACAAAGAAAAAAATGATTCTCTTTTTGACACTTTCTGAAAAACATTTTTTCGAGTGATTGTTGTGACATTTGTTGTCAATTTCCTAATTTTCTTGGTCTTTATTCACGGAGTCATCGGGATATAGTCTTCAATTAAAAAACCAACACTCTATAAGATGGATAAGCGATTGATTAAACTCAATTTACCCTTTACGTACCCTTACAAATTTCATCTTGTAGTAACTGACGCTTGTTGATTCCGCGTAACAAAATTAAAAAAATATTGGTTGCTGTTTGTTAGTTATTTACTTTGTATCTGAAAGTATTTGTACCTATGGATTCAAATCCACTCCATCCATTCCAATGCCTTAATCCAAATCAGGTGAACAAACAACACAATTAAAATTGTTCCTCGCGAAAACTCAACTTATTTATTAAAAGATATAAATCACGTTGATATTAGGATATTAGAAACCTTTTCATTCGTTTAGCGTACAAACACATGCTACCCAAGTTACCCAAATACACAGTTACTTGGACTCATACAAAAGCGCACACAACCAAACAGAAACAAAATTGCAAACCCCGATACCAAAACCTTTTCTTTGGCAGCTGAATCTTAACTATGGTTTTCCAAAGACATCAGAAGAAAGGTTCAAAAAACGATGCTATAACTTAGGAAGAATAAAAAAATTTTCTCTTTCCAAGTTCACATTTTCAAAACTGAGTTTTTGCTACTCTGAGAGCTTCAAATTGACTGAAGTCTTCTATATTCCAAAAAAATTCAAGTTCTTTGGAAAGAAACAATGATTCTTAAGATGATGGATAGAAAACTTAACAAATTTTTAAGAAGAAAACGAAGTAATTTTGGTTCAAATGTTTTGTTTAGATGCTTAAATTGTTAATTTTTGGGCAAGAAACTTTAAAAGATTGCTCGTGACAGTAAAAACTCCTCTCAACCAAACTAAATTTATTGCAAACATATTTGTTTGATTTTACTTCATTGAGATTTATCACCCCCCATCCTTCCTCAGGTCTTCAAATTGGTTTTTTCTTCTTTCTCTACGATGTGTAAACAAAAATAGAAAAATTGAATGAAGAAGAAAATCCAGCCTCGCTCTAAGATTTGCGCAAATAATTTAAATAGAAAAGAGAAGAAAATCAGCATGTCAAAAAAAGCAGAAATACATTTTCTTGAAGAACGAAGTAACACAGAACAAATGCTCTCGTGACGCATCAGAATAATTTGCGACGATAATTTTTCTCTGTTTGTTGATTGCAAATTTGTTCCGAGTATTTTTGGATTCTTGGAGGGATTTAATTTTTTGGAGTTTCTGGAAATTTTCTTGTATTTATTTATGGCTGATTCAAAATGATAAATTCATTACAAAATAACCAAAAAGTCTTGGTGATATACTTAGTAATTATGTGAATCTCTTATTTTTAGGTAGAACTGAAGAGCTTTATTGCAACTCAAGTTTGGAATTCTTAGAATTCTCAGCAGCAGGTATCAACAAGCTGTGATCTGAAAAAGTCCCGTGATTGTTAAAATAACTTGTATTGCCATTTACTCACACTGAACTCAGTTAAGCATTGTTGATATTTTCTGCCTCTTCCATGCATGTTACGCAAATGTTGATCAAAATTCAGAGCACTACTTTTTAAGTAAATTTCATTAAGTCCGGAGTGAAATATATTTTCTACAAAGAAAAAAATGATTTTCTTTTTGACACTTTCTGAAAAACGTTTTTTCGAGTGATTGTTGTGACATTTGTTGTCTCTTTCCTAATTTTCATGGTCTTTATTCACGGAGTCTTTGGGTTGTAGTCTTAAATTAAGAAAACTAACAATCTATAAGATGGATAAGCGGTTAATTTAACTCAATTTATCCTTTACTTATTCGTCGAAACTTCATCTTGTAGTAACAGACGCTTGTTGATTCCGCGTAACAATAGTAAACAAATTATTGGTTGCTGTTTGTTAGTTGTTTATTTGGTATCTGAGTGTATTTGTACGTGTGGATTCAAATCCACTCCATCCATTCCAATGCCCTAATCCAAAACAGGTGAACAAACAACACAATTAAGGTTGTTCCTCGCAAAAACTCAAGTTATTCTTTTGAAGATATAAATCACGTTGATATTAGGATATTAGAAACCTTTTCATTCGTTTAGCCTTCGATTAACATAAAAGTAAAAAAAAATTACAGGAAAATTTTGGTTAAGAAAAAGGAGAAACCTCAATTTGTCTTTGATCTTTCAGACACCACCTTTTAAAATCAATAAAGCCGATGAACAGCTATTGTGTAGATCTTTTCGTTGATTGTATGTATACGCAGAGATACAATCTAAACAGTCTAAACAAGTTATATGCTATGTGTGTTAGCGAACTGGCGCGTTGATTGATGCACTTACAGTTTAGAGATTTCATATCATCGCGCTAAGAATTTAGGAAAAAAATAACAGATTGCAAGAATTTTGAAAGTTGTAGACAGGGCAACTATTTATAACAGGGTTATCAAATACCAAGTGTTAGTTTTGGTCAAGTGGAAATGTAAAACTGAAAAAAAACTGTCATTGTTTTTCATCTGTTATACTAGACATAAACCGAGATCAAGTTTTCTGCTGTTTTTGATCTATTATCTACGGAATTAGAAAAAATGATGTAAATCAATCATTGTTTTACAAAACAATTTTTGCCACATAGCCAAGCTCCTTTTAGAAGTTCAAAACGATTGGTGCATTGTTGACGGCAAAAGAGGATTATTGACGTATTTTGTGTACAAGATAACTTATTAGGATTCCAAATTGATTTTAAAAACTAACTTGGTGTTATTGCTTGAATCAAGTGAAAAGGTGTGCACGTTTTCCCTTTTATTCAGCTCTATATGTAAATCAATCTCGCAAGAACTTACTTTTTAAACATTTAATTTGCGAGGCAGTTCAGACATCCACACTCATTTCGTTGACGATATCACATTTTATTAAGAAAAAATACTCAAAAATGTCATTGTTTTTTACGAACATGTTTTAAAACTATAGTTATCAGCGATTGTCATTGCGACTACCTGCGATTGCAGTTTAAAATTTGAGTTATCTGATGACATTTATCTATTTTGACTTTCTCGCACTAATAATCGGTATATATACAGCTGATTTTGCGCCTTTTTTCATCCCCAAAATCAAATCACTATCTTGATTTAGTAATCAGATCTTTCCTGTAAATCTCTAAGTTCCACTGTAAAATGTTATTTTTGTTATTTTAATCACTAATCTAATGTGTTCAATTAGCAGTGAACTGCTAATTGCGATTTCTCAGGTGGTAGTTAAGACCACCTTTTAAACCGCGCTTTTACTTTGGTTTGCATTTGGTTTTGGTATTTTCGTTGGTTTCTTGTGGTGTATATTGAGTACTCGTCTGGAGGATGGAGGCAGGGAGATTGGTTTGAATGGAATGTTTGGTTGTGGAATTTCTTCGTTCTTTGTTATGTTTTTGTGGAAGGATGGAGAGGGCGTGGCTATGACAGGAAAGGAGTTTCAGAGGAAGTTTGAGAGAGAGGGAGTAGAGGACAGAGTGAAGGAGTAGAGTCTTTAGAGAAGAGGAAAGAAGGAAAAGAGAAAAAGAAGAAGGAAAGAAGAGAGGCACCCTCAGTGCACCACCGGTAGCTAGTCCCCCCTTTCAGCGGACCAGAAGCCGGTTTGTGCACTGAGAGTACGGTGACTTGTCATTGGTTTTGATGTTTATAGTGAATGGAAAACAGTAATGAAGACGTCTTTAAAGAGAGAGAAACAAAAAGAGAAAGAGGGGCACCCTCAGTGCACCACCGACAGCCCGCCCTCCCTTTCAGAGGACGAGCAGCCGGCTTGAGCACTGAGAGTACTGAAAATTTGTGGTTTACGCCTCTTTCTGAGGCGGTTATTTTTGCCCTTCCGGAGATGAGTGGTTGTTCCCGACCAGGAACAGAGTGTGGGGCCAGTATCAAGGCCTCAGCATGATTCCCACGATCATGCTGCCCTCCCTTACTGGTGCCCAGGAGTTAGAGTGTGGGGCCAGTATCAAGACCTCAGCTTGATTCCCACGATCATGTTGCCCGCCCTTACTGGTGCCCAGGAGTTAGAGTGTGGGGCCAGTATCAAGGCATCAGCATGATTCCCACGATCATGCTGGCCTCCATTACTGGTACCCTGGAGTTAGAGTGTGGGGCCAGCATCAAGGCCTCAGCATGATTCCCACGATCATGCTGCCCTCCCTTACTGGTACCCTGGAGTTAGATCAGCTTCAAGACCTAGACTGATTCCCGTCATCAGTCTAGTCTCCCACACTGATCAGTCATCAGCAGTTTCGGTCCTTTCTTTCTAAGGTATGTGAGGGGCGCACTAAATTGAAAAAAAAGCCTACCGAATTTTAGCCAGGTCAGTGTGTTTTTTGAATTTTGCCCTAATTTTGTTTGTTTTTATTCTTTTTCACTTTGAGTGGCTTCAGCTAACGCCTCGAGTCATACCCCAAGACATCCGCATCCACCTTTGTTTTGAATTTTGTCCTATTTTTTGATGGCTTCAGCTAACGTCTCGAGTCATAGCCCAAGACATCAGCATCCACCTTTGTTTTGAATTTTGCCCTAATTTTGTTTGTTTTTGTTCTTTTTCACTTTGAATGGTTTCAGCTAACGCCTCGATTCATACCCCAAGATATCCACATCTACCTTTGTTTTAAACTTGTCCTAATTTTGTTTTGATGGCTTCAGCTAACGTCTCGAGTCATACCCCAAGACATCCGCATCCACCTTTGTTTTGAATTTTGCCCTAATTTTTTTTTAAATTTTTTCCACTTTGAATGGCTTCAGCTAACGCCTCCAGTCATGCCCCAAGACATCCGCATCCACCTTTGTTTGAATTTTGCCTTAATTTTGTTTTATTCCTTATGCTCGTTTCTTTTTATTCTCTTTCACTTTGGATGGCTTCAGCTAACGTCTCGAGTCATAACCCAAGACAACCTTCTCAACCATTGTTTTACAGTTTCGCGTTAGTTTTTGGTTTTCTCTTTCTGTCCTTTACTTTTTATTCTTTTTTTTCTTTAAAAAGCTTTAATGTTTTGCAGAGGAGTTTGAAACATTTTGATCTGGCTCCAAGTTATTAAGTGTTTTTCTGTTATGTTTCTAATTTCTTTATTTCGTTTTGTAGCCCTTACAAGGTATTTCAAGCTCAATTTTTGGATTCTTTTGCTTACTATTTCTAAGTTTCCTATTTATTGCAGTTCGTCCACGCTTGTCCACATTGGTAGGTTATATGCATGTTTTATTGCTTTATTTTGTTCTCTTTGTATCTTGTTGAGATCGCTTTTCGTTACAATTGCCCAAGCTGCATTTGCATACATGTGTAGTGGTCTTACCATTGTTTTATAAAGGTACATAATAATATTAGATTTTATGTTTTTTGATTTTAGGTGCCTTAGGATGTTGATTCTTTGTTGCATTTTTGCTACTATTTTGTTTACATGATTTGTCCACGTCAATTTATAATTGAGATCAAGTCCAAAAAATCTTACCTCTTTGCTGACGTTGATGTCTTCTGACCCTAACCTTAGTCTTAGATTTGTGTTCACTATTTGTCTAATGAAGATGGTAGATATGTTTTTTCCCGCTTTGAGGAGTATTTTCCATTTGTCGCACCATTTTTCTAAGTATTTGATTCCAATTTGTAAGTGTTTAGTTGCTCTTTCTTTTTTTTATGTGTGTAGTATATGGCGACGTCATCTGCATGTTGTGAAATTGATGTATTTTTAAATTTTGGTTTGCTTACGTACAAATTGAACAAGATTGGGCTTATAATGCTCCCTTGGTGGACCCCTGCTTCGGGTGTGAAGTTTTTGGAAATTGCTTGATTGTAATTTACTTTGATTTTTCTGGTACTTAGGAAGCTGCTAGTCCATTTTGTGATCCTGCATGGTGTGTTAATCTGAATTTGCTTATATAAGATACCTTCTTGACATACTGAGTCAAAATCTTGCTGTACATCTAAGAAGGCAGCAGCTGTGGCACCTTTCCATTTAAAGCTTGTTGTTGCTTTTTTTGTTAGCGTTAATTTTACCTGTTGTGCACCTACCAGATCTGTAGGCTCTTTGTTGATCACCGAACAGGTTTAGTTTTTCTCAGCTATTTACCAAGTGTTCATTTACAATGCTTTTACTCAGTTTTGCAAGGCAAGATGTTAATCATAATGGTCTGTATCCTTTAGCGTTTTGTGATCTTTTCCTACTTTTGGTATCATTGTAACGGTTGTAGTTTTCCATCGGGCTGGTACATGTCCTAACTGTATTGGTGCTTGAATTGTTTGTGCTAGGTTTTCTATTGTTTCTAATGGTAATTGTTTCATCATTTGATAGCTTATTTCGTCATCCCCTGATGCAGTATTTTTTACAATTTTTCAATATATCTTTTAGAGTTACTGGTTTTACTTCTGTGTGCTTCCTTTCATCTTCATTTAGTTTAATTGTCTTAAAGTTGTTTCTCTTCTTTTCAGTGAGAAAGTTTTCTCGTGATCTTTTCCGTTATGTGTTTTTGATTCGTTTGTTTTCAATGTTGATTTTAGTTTTTCAGCGAATGCATCTGCAGCTTCTTGATTATTCATCGGTAATTGTTCGTTGTTTTTCTGGTTTTGGTTTAGTAATGTTTTTGCAGCTTTTCAAAAGTTATCTTTCTTCGCTTGGTTTATATTGTCAATTAATTTCATTTGTTGTCTTGTTGTGTTTTCTTCACTTATTCTTTTTATTTCTTTGGTCCGTATGTTGATCTTGTTGCATATTATTTGGTGTTGGGTTGTGTTTTTTTCGTCGTTTCTTCTCAGTTTGTTCCTTTTTCTCTCTAGTTTGTGCTTTTCTCTTGTCAGTTTTTTTTAATTTGGCGGTTTGTAGCTCTGTGTTTATTCATGTATATGCTCTCTTTGTATGCAGTTTAAATTTTTTGTGTAATCTTGTCTATGTTTTTTTAAAGTCTATTTTGTTTGTTATGTTCCTGTCTAGGTCATCTGAGTTTTGCAAGATAAGATTTTTGTACTTTTCCTTGTTATTTTTTTATGTGACTCGTTTGGTTTGTCTATGTTATAGGTGCTAACCGTTGGGTAGTGATCACCAGGACTTTCGTCGAAGACATAAAAATTATCAAATAAGCTTGTTAGTTTAGAGTTGGCTAGGTGCACATCTAACGTTCCACCATCTTTGTGTGTGCAACCATAATTATTTAGTATTATATAATTTTCCTCATCAAGCCATTGTTCAATTAATTTCCCGTTCTGTTGGTGGTTAGATCATTGGTTTCAAACATTGGGTGTTTTATATTATTGTCACCCGTAATTAAGTGGGCTTCGTTGTTTGTTATTTCTGTGATTAGGTCTGTTCTTATTTCTAAATGTGATGATACATAGATGTTTGTTATGTAGAGTCAAAGTTTTTTTATAGTGATAAGATCTTGTGTTAGTTTGCTCTCAGATTTATATGTTTATTTTTCTATAAGTTTGTAATTTAATGTATGTTTGATGTAGATTGCAGATCCTAAACGGCTGTTTTTAGTGTTTCCTGCTAGGTTATACCCTTCTACACTTGGGTGGTTTGTTCAGCCAAGCTTTGTCGGCTTGGGTTTTTTACTAGTATACTTAATATTTCTATTTTGTTTTTATTTAGTCCGCGACAATTTAGTTGCGTGACTAATAGTGATTTTTGTAAATTTTGTTTTTCAATCATTTTGTTTTTGTTGTTTCAAACTGTTCTGATTTTGAAGTTATTTCGGGTTGTTCTTTTTCTTATTGCTGAGTGTTCTGGTTTTTAGTTCGGTTGTCATTGAGTTTATTTATTTTTTGTCTCATTTTCACTTCACCTACTGTTATTTTGTTGTCACTGAACATTTCACATAACATTTTTGTGATGTCTTCCATTATTGTTTTCCTAATGTTTTCTTTCGTTTTTTCACTTATTTTTATTGTATTTTGTAGGTTTATGTTTTATTAATCGATTTGGCTCTGGAGGTCGATTCTAAGTCGCTCATTTGCGATTTTTGTTATCTGTTCTATTTTGCTTCCGAGTTTGGTAAAGTGACTCGTTAGCTTACTTTCGAAGTTGTTCTTGATTTGTGTTTGAGCATCATTTGCTATTTTTTGTGCTCTTTCTCTATTTTTGTTCTCTGGTTTATATTTGAGGGCCTCTGCATATGACGCAGCGCGTGCTTTTAGTTTTGCTTCCTTATACTTTTGGCAGCCTTTATAGGCAGCGCTATCCTTTCCATTGCAATTCGCGCAGCAAGGTTCATTTTGGTTGCAATCTTTGACGTGGTGGTGTCCACAGCATCTTTGCATGTTATCGCAGTTTGCTGCTACGTGACCATGTGCTTGGCAATTGAAGCATTGCACTACTTTTGGTTGTTGTTTTGATTCTTCACATTTGAATTTTTGTAGACATAGTACTACCCCATTTGTGATTGCTTTTTTTCTTGGTTTTTGTCTTTAGTAAGTACTCTAACTAGTCTTGTTTCTTGGTTTGTAACGCTGCTTTTGACCCTAAATATTTTTTCAGATTTGATTTTTTGCTCATATAGTTGTTCTTCAATTGTGTTTAGGCTTACATCTAGCAAACCTTTGGTAATTACAAAGCACGGAGTTGTTTTTTCCCGGCTTTTGTTGTTGTAGAGTTAACTTTTACTTTGTACTTTTGAAATTCTGGTTTGATGTTTTGTGGTGTAAGCAATATGGATGCTTCTTTATTTTTGGGTTTTATAGAGAGGCCATTTCTCATGGGCATTTCTCTTACACTGCCCGGGTCTCGTTGGTTAGTAAATTTCATCATGGCGTTGGCAAAAGGAGATAGTCGAGGCCTCTCTCCCTCAAAATTAATGTACACAATTCGTTGGTCATTAGTGTTTGCATTTTGCTGATCTACATTGGGGCATTTACTAGCGGCTTCGGTTTTTTCTCCTGCGTCAAGGGCCCGTTTTTGGGTTCTAGTATTGGTGGAACCATTGTCGGTTGGATTTTCATTTTCGGGGTTGTTTTTTGGATCGGAACCCATATCTATCTCTAAACCAATTCTATGCTCTCGTCGGAAAGGGTCGGTTCATATGGGTCATTTGAGGAAGGACGGGAGGGGGTGCTTGTTTGCGGCTGCACGCAGTTGCGGGCTGAAGCGTTTTACGTATTCAGAACTAGGGGGTTTTTGGGAGGTTTTAGGGAGATATGTTGAATTTTTGTTCGTATTACCCGGCGTCCCGGGAGTCACAATATGTCGAAACAACTTAATCTAGCTGTTATTGCTCTAAAATTGACTCTAAAGTCAAAAGTTGCAACAATGTTTATTCTATGAAATTTTCTATGGGTTATTTCTATGAGTTATTTATTTCTACGAGTTAGAAGTTGCAAAAACACTTATTCTATATAAAAGTTGAAAAAAAACTTATTCTATATTTTGAAAAAGTCTTAATTGGAGCTGTTCTAGCTTATAGGGAGCTGTACAAGCTCTTGGGTGCTAATCCGGAGTGGTCTATGAAATCACTTAGCTAGCCTATGCTGAGAAAAAAGCAAAAAGGCGCCAATTCACCTCACCAGCAACTTTTCGGACGAGTTACTAGGCTACTAGTAAGGCTTCAAGGCACCCCGTATACTCTCCAAGCAAGGGCTACTGCTTCTGGTCTCACTCCTGCGTCTTGCTCCTTGGTCAGTTGCTGGCTTCTCCACGGTCAGAGCACTTCCTCTCACTTCTCAGGTCGTCTCTAGCTTCTCCAATGCCTGTCTTGCTTCTCCAGTTGCTTCTTTCGTCTTATCTCTTCGTCTTGTCTCTTCGTTGTTCCTATTGGGTTGTAGAAGTTCGTTGTGTTGTTGGGTTGTAGTAAAATGTTATTTTTGTTATTCTCTCATTTTTGAGAAACTATTTTCTCTACTTAGTTAAAAACGCTCCAATGTTAAGGAGTTCCGTTCCAATGGTTAACGAGATCCAGTTATTAACAATTCTCCATTTTTCTAATTGAATACCATGTAGATAACTAAGTGGTTGTTTGAAAATTTTCCCTTAAAAACCAAAGCTCAATCATCAGTTTTTTGTTTGAAAAACTTGAAAAC
The DNA here is from genome assembly GCF_964194025.1 of Convolutriloba macropyga. Taxonomy (NCBI): domain Eukaryota; kingdom Metazoa; phylum Xenacoelomorpha; order Acoela; family Convolutidae; genus Convolutriloba; species Convolutriloba macropyga. The sequence continues at coordinate 32,209,710 of NC_134472.1, forward strand.
TTAGACCAATGTTGACTGTAAAAAAATTTATCTTTATAAACTTATGCGCGTTCTTTTTTCTTGAAACTTAATAGAAAGGAAAAAAGTGTCTTTACCGCTTCAATCCCAATCAGTTTAACGCAAATCAATAAACAGTTAGCAACAAATTGATAACCGAAAAATTCGTATTGAAAAACCGGCATAGTTGATAGCTATGTTGACAACGTTGTTGACTGCTAAGGACGAGCGATGCAATTACCAGAAATGACGGAATCTGTGATCAAGTTGCTATTGCTTTTTCAGCAGTTAAACTATATAAAGAAAACGAAATCAAGTTGCAAAAGGCAATTCGCGAACAGATAACAATGATCTCACCATCTTACTCCTTTAGATATTGAAAAGATGCGTTAAAAAAGATGCTGCTGAGAAATCAGTTTTTGCTATTGAGGTTATTAAAGTATAAAAAAATTGACTCTACGTGAGCAAATGTTGCTGAACGACGCAATTCATTTATTTTACTTGCGACCAAAGTGATGTCTTACTTTTTTTATTTAAACGGTGTGCGCATACAGTATCAGAATCAGAATCAGTATCAGAATGGGATAATAAAATTAAAAGAGAACTAGATGCTCAAAATCGTCCAAATGGGTTCCAATCATGCATTAATAATAGCGGTAAAATTAATGATTTTCGTTAATAATTTTTACTATTTGAGTATACAATGTTCATCTTGAAAGATAGGATTTGGATATTTGCCTCATTCTAGCAGGCAGCTATTTCATCTTTTACTCCCAATGAGATAGGAGAAACACAAAACGTTTTAATCTCTTCTATTTAGCCACCAACAATTTTTTTACTTCAATTTAAATGGACAAATGTATGTCACGCAACATTAGTGATGTGATTTTGACAAGGATAGTAATCAGTAAGCCCAGATTGATCCATGAATTTACCATAACTAAGGAAAATAACCTTGACCAAAATCTATTTTAATAAGGGTAGGAAGAAAAACAAAAAAAACAAAAGTTCTTTTCTTCGGACCGTTATTTCTTAATATAATACTGACACATGAGTACATCAAAACATTGAACAAAATGTATTAGGCATTATTATTTCATGCGAGTAATTGACAAAGTCTGTTATTAAAAGGGAAACGCTATATAATCGAACCTGCTTCGCTCGGAAAATGTGAGTTGAGGACAGGGCGCAAAATTTATTATTACCCAAAAGGAGTGATTTCATAACTCAGGTTAGTGATACAATTCACATTCCCCTTGACAAGTACAAGAAAAACTCTTGGCAATACGTAAAGAAGTAATTACGGCCAGAAAACTGAGTTGCAAACAGAGCGTGAAATTTAAATTAACTGAATAAAAGTTTTAAAATTTTGAGAAAAAGTCAATTCTAAATTTTACCGGAAGCAATCCCTTACCTTTGGCTTGTTTGCCTGAACCACAGCTGTATATCACAAGAACTCTGCGTAACTTTATAAATTCATCAATTTTCAGAGTTATATAGCAGAAACTATTGTTGTGAAGCACACGCAAAATAATAACACAGGTGTATGTTTTGAAGCTATCTGATTTATGATACGAGATTAATTATTATTAGACCGACGGTAATTTGATTATAACTAGTTGTTGGTTTATCTTTTGTGTACAGCTGCTGATAAAGTTTTGCACTCGATAGTGGCTCAATTGATTGGATGTGTACTCGAAAAAAGCAATCTTTACCAATTTATGAAATTGGTCTGTTTTAAGCAGTTCTTATGTACCCGCTCGGTTAGATAACGGCAAAAAAATTTAAAAATTTGGTCGTGAAATTAATTGTATTTTTACAAAAAAAATAGCATATGGGCTGCGGAAAATTGGGAACTCAATGTGAGCTAATGATTAGAATCTCACTTTTACCGTCAATCGTGTCTTAAAAAGTGTCTTAAGTTTTTTAAATGTATTCAGTAATGTGTATATGACTGGCCCCGGACCATAAAGCAAAAGAGTAATAATAAAAATTATTAAATTTCGTAAATTTTAGTGATTCTCCATGTTTTTATAGAAAATAATAATTTTACTTATTTTTCTTATCAAAAATGAAAAAAAATGCTAATTCAATGTATTACTAAAAAATGGAGAAAACATTTTTATAAAAATTATAAAATTTCGGAAATTTTAGTAATTTTTCATGTATTTTACAAAGCTTAATTTCTACTAATTTTCTAATAAAAACTTTTTTCAATCTCTATAATTATTATCTTGTTAAATTTACTACAATGAAATCTAAACGAACCATTACAATCTGTAATACCTTTGTCATCGAAGGGGTGGGTCTATGGTTATTTAATACTGTTCATTTGTTTATTTTAAAAAAAATTCTAGTGAAAGATAGCTAATCAAGATAGTTTATCGAATAACAAAATAGTTTGTTTAGGCTTAAAATCAACTCAGTTTACCAAGACAGCTAACAATATAGTTTACCAAGATAGTTTACCGATATAGTTTATCATAATTTTGTTAAATTTCCACTATTATTCTCTTAGCTATTAATAATTGATTACTATTAACATCATTTTCCGTTAATTTTTTAAAAATTTTATTACATTGTTCACATTTATGACTACTTCCCTGCATCTTTTTAAAGTGGGTTGTAATGTTATTTTCAGCAATTTGTTAAAAAAAACTGACAGCCAATTTTTTCTGCTAAACATTTGTTACATCTGCTTTTATTTTTATCAAAAAGTGAATATTTTTATTTATGAAATATTTATTTATTAAATTTATTCATTTTTTCTATAAGGCTATTCGCTGATGTTTCACCATCTGTCAAGCAGTTTCCCTGATTGACATTGTCATTATTATGGGTCTTCGCTGATGTTTTATCATTTGCGCTGCAGTTTCCCTGATTGACATAATTCTTGACCTTGTTATTAACATTATTATGACAGTTATTTTTAACAAAAACATGACAAAGCAATTAATAACCACATTTACAGTTATCTGTTTCATCTCTACGTCTTAAATTTTAATGACCCATAAGATTGAAATATCCATCATGTATGAAATCACATTATAGGCATTTATAACCCGTTGTTTATTTAAATGGAGCTAAAATTTTGCTTAATTCTGAAGTATTAAAAACAGTATCAATGCATCTTCTACCAATGATTTGTTCTCCTCCTATAGTTTCATTCTCTATAATTTATCCGAGAAGATCATCACTAAAGTTTTCAGTAGTTTTATATTCTTTATTCATAGTTTCCATACATTTTTTATTTTAATTTTTGTCTTTTTATTTATATAATCATCATTTAGTCTGTTTTTTAGGTCATCCTTTAAATATTCATTAACTGATAAATCATCTTTTAAACAAAGAGCTTTCATATCTTTTGAGCCAATAGATCTTTTAATCATATACTGTTTTTCAATTTCTATCAATAACAATCAATGATTTATCCCTTCTTTCTTATTTAAGTATACCATACCAAAGCTCTTCGGCAATTTTATCTTGACATTTATAAAATAAATAACGCTTAAAATATAACTTGTTTCACAGAATTTATGTTTACAATTATAAATATCTTTATTATTTTAAAATAGATAAGCTCCATTAAAAGTTGTCATGTAAATAGTATCAGTATTTGCTCTTGCCATATTATTTATTTGCTCATGTTTATGACACATTACTATCATTTGTATATTACAATGCGAACCTTCTGTGGGTATAAATTTTGATTTAATTTATCTCTCATATCATCAAGTACAATTACACATTTCACGTAATCAGACATATTATTTGTAGTGATCTGTCCAATGTTAAACAAGGTATTTTTACCCTGATCCAATCATTCTCATCTTTACAGACTAAAATTATATCCTTATCTTCATCCTCTTCATACAGTTTTAGACATTGTCTAACAAAATAGGTTTTACCAGTAGATGTGGCACCATAAACAATGGTGTGTAGTGGTGACTTTTCATACTCAACTTCTATTAACTTTCTATCTTCATATCCCTTAAATGTTTCGTCCAGTTCTGTATATTTCCTCGGTATTGAATCATATATGATATAGCATAATATAAATATAAAAAATACAATAAGAATTATATTTTCCATTTTATATATATCTAAAAGGGTTATTCTAACATTTAAAGAACTTAAAAATTAATATAACCTTGAGAATAAAGCCATGAGTAATATTGAAATAGAGAATATAGATAGAGATTTTGTCTAATACCAATTGAAATAGTAAGGCAAGATCAAACACTTGAAACTACAAATAATGATGAGCATAATATTATCAATTTAAACCCAACTGATGACACTCACAGGGTTTTAGTTATAAAAAAAGAAAAAGTTTGCATTTATTACATTGTTAGTTTTAGAGTAATAACATCTCCAACATTTTTACAAAATTATTTTAATCTAGGCTTCGATCAAATACAAGAATATGATGAATCCTACTGTTGTGCATATTGTTTACAAATGATATACCTTATCGTCGACTTAAATTTTTAATTTTTGAATGAAAAAACCGTAGTATGGATGATGAATGTCATTGCTTATGTTGTAGTAGTAATGGTAAAATCTATGGTGATAATAATATTAATATCTATGGTGATAGTAATAGTAATAATAGTAACATCTATAGTGGGGGTAATAGTAAGGATAATAGTAATAGTAACAGTAATGGTAATAGCAAAACAAAATAGTGATGGTAATAGCAATAGCAATAGTAATGTTGATAGTAACTTCTATTGTGATGGCAAAATCTATGGTCATGTTATTAGTAATAACTAGGGTAATAGAATAGTCTTGGTAAAGTCAGAAACTTTTTGTAAAAGTAATAGTTGTAATGATAACGATAAAAATATTAACATTGATATTAGTATTAACATCAATAAAGCTTTACAATCATGGTTATTTGACGAAGACATCTTTGTTTATGCAATATTTCCGGACAACTTTAGATGCGTAATATTAGGACCTAGTGAACGTGGTAAGACATACTTGTTACAAAATCTAATTTTAAGTAATTTATTTTGATGAGTTATATATTTTTGGTCCTGAGGTTGATCAGTATTAGTGATTTTGAAAGCATTAATGATAAAACTGATGTTGAGTTTATCGAATATATAAAAGATTTTTCTTCATCTGGCGAACTAACCAAAGACATAAATAAACTTATGATTTTTGAAGATGGGACAGCTAAAGAATCAGTTATTTATGAGTACTTTTGTGGGGGTAGACACAATAACTGTGATATCTTTTTTCTTAATCAAAATCTATTTTCATTTGAAAACAAAATGTAAGAGAAAATTGTAATATACTAATGTTATTTGAACAGAGAGGTACTGAAATTCAGCCAATACACAGAGTCTTCTTTATTCAATATAAAATTGGTTATTAATATTTGCTCAAATATGAAATAAAAAATGGCGAGTGCCCTATAATTACATTGTTATTGATAGATCGAAAATAAAAAATACAATTGGTAGACTAAAGACTAACTGGGATAGGAAAGTATTATAGTTATGCTAAAATCTATGACTTTATCTTTCAGGGAATCTCTCTCGCAGATGATTAGGTCATAGTCTATATCTTTCAGGGAACCTGCTTTGGAGATAATTAAGTCTTAGTATAAGACTATGACTATAACTTAGTTTAGGCATATATCCTAGTCTAAGACTAAGCCTAGGACTAAGTCATGTCTTTAACTAAAATTTAGTCCATGATTAAGTCTTAGTATGACTCAGTCTTTGTATATGACTAAGTCTATGGCTAATCTGTGAATAAGTCCATGGCTAAGTCGATGACTAAGTCTATGGCCCGGTCCACCGTTATCTCATTACCAGTGTCTTTAACATCAGTGAGATTTATATTTATCTGGTTTTTGTATTATATTCCTAAATCGCAGTAATGATGCTAATGAGTTCTTAACTTCAAAACAGAGTACACCCCGTTTTATTTGCATCTTACGTTTCCTTGTGTTTTACGTTTCTTCGATTATAACAGTACCTTCATTTTCTTTTTTTTTTATTTCTGCTGTATCAGACAATTCCTACGCACCAAGTATAATAGCTGAACTGATTAAAGTATTGGTATTAATTTTAGAAAATTTCGACGGAGAAGAAACACCATTATCCAAAACCCCACTAGCATATAAAAATGGATTATTCCTTTCATTTACGTTAAGAACTGAGTCATACACTGATAATCTAATTAACCTCAACTTTGTAGTATTAAATCTGCGCTCGCTAAAGTTAACTCTTTCTGTTGATTTTACCATTCTAAATATAACGCCATATAAATTATAATGCCATAGCCAACGAAGTAGCTTATGCAGTAGTTAATGCAAGAGCTAATGTATAGTCAAAGCAATGCAATAGTCAATGCAATAGCTAATAAATTAGCTAAAGCAATAGTCAACACAAAAACCAATCCAATAGTCAATGTAATAACCAATACATTAGACAAAGTATCATTAATGTTTTCTAGTATAAAAATGAACTTTGAAATAGTTAGACAGTATATGTATTATAATGACATTCACACAAACAAAATAAGAAGTTACAACACACGTAATCTAGCAACAATGATTACAGTTAATAAAAAAACTAATACTTCAATTAGTAGAGAGTATCATTTAAATTTACATGTATTTGAATTAGAGACTATGGCTGGTTATTATTAGCGTTTATAATTGCATGATGCTGATGCAGTAATTGCTAAAAATGACAATGTTAGATTAGCAAACTATGGCCTTATAGCACCAATTAGTTCTATTAGACTAGAAACTATTAGCGGTAAATCAATTGAATATAAAGATTATTGTCATCCCAATTTATTATTGTATAAACTAATAGTAATGACAATAAATTTGAAAGTGGTTTTGCTAGATCTCAGACAAAAAGAGATAGTCAATTAAGAAGTGAGCATTAATCTAAACAGAAAGATCATATGTATATAATGATTAAAATGAAAATACTGTTCGCATTTATAAATTTCTTAATGTATAAACTAATAGTACTGACAAAAAATATGGAAATGGTTTTGTTAGATCTCAGACTGAAAGAGATATTCAGTTAAAAAGTGACCATGAAACTATACAAAGAATTCATATGTATAAAATGATTAAAAAGAAAGATCTATTTGGATTTATAAATGATTTAGGGAAGATTATAAATGGTATAGGCTTTAAGTTAATACTAAAAGAAAATAAAAAAGACAGAGCATTTTTTAGAGTTATTACCGGGGCCGGTGCAATAGCTAAGGATTGTAAAAAGAAATTAAAGATATAACTTGGTGTGTGCCTTCTTTAGATCACAGTAACGATAAAAGAATAAATGAACAGAAAAGATTAAGTAAAAAAGAATAAAACAGAATTTTGCTTCTAAGAAAAGAAAACTTGTTATAAGAATGTACCAGATGCTACTACTTCCTTATTAAAAAACTGAAATTATTTCGTCAAAATGTACTAAAATGTTATATGGTAATTGAACTAAATGTAAAAAAAATAAATCTATGACTGTTTTTGATGTAGCAATAGAAGCCGAGGGATTAAAAGACTTCTTCAAGAGTGTTGGAAAAGCTACAGTTAACTTTGGAAATGAAATTTGCTTACAATCAAAAAAGAAATTTAGAAAATGCAACTTAAATAGGAAGTGCAGATGTAACTAAAACCCTAGATTAGCTTTAGCAGCTATATCTGAGTTTATTCAATTTGCAACAAGGGGAGAAGGTATAAAAAAACACACAAAGTAAGAGGTTTATATTTAGAAACAAAGAAGAGTTAATAGCTTTAGTTTTAACTAAAAATATAACCATAGTTATAGACTTAAGTATGACTATAAATAAACTTATAGATTTAGTTTTAACTGTCACTGTGACTCTGACTATAGCTTTAGATTTACATTTAACAATAACTATAGGTCCAGCATTAGAATAACTATGACATTAATTTTAACTTTAGCTTAACTATAACTATAGCTGTGCCTATGACTATTAATATTACTATAGTTATAGCTTTGGCTTTAGCTTTAGCTTTTGTTAAAGTCTTAGCTAAGCTTAAACTTTACCTCAGATTAAAAATAATTTTTTTATTACTAATTATTTTAGTATTTTTAAATACATTATTTTACTAAAAACTGCTAACTAATTCATTATATTCAACAGTATCTATCTCATTATCTTTTATTGACTTTATGTGCAATTTATTAAATTTTATGCTAAACTGTTGAGATAAATTATTCATTTGAGAAAACTTTATTGTTTTATTTCTTATTTTAGTATTAACAGTTTTTGATAATGAACCACATATAGTAGCAAAAGCAAAATTTGCTGTTATTGAATAAGGTATTTCTATGCCATTTAATGCAACTGATGTTGTTGTTGCCGTTGCTGCTATATATGATAAGGCCATTTCAGTTACCTCAGCTATATTAATATAGGTTTAATATCTGCTCAAATTATTATTATTATTCATAGTTCGAGTTTCATAACAATTTCTAATATCTTTTATAACATTAACATTAGCTTTAAAATTATTATTAGCTAAGGTTTTATCATTTATGTTTTGCTCGTTGGTCTCCGACCATGATTAAGCAATGATAATAGCAAGGTTTGGGTAAAGTAAAGGAGAACTGAGCCTATTTTCGTTCAGGGACTCTGTCGTAGCTTTGCTCATTTTAGTAAACAAAATAACCTTCATTTTCTTTCATTATATCTCGTTGAACAATATCAATGTTCATTTCTGGTCTGGCTTCATCTTTGTTGTCAATTAGTTTGCTTTCTAATGTTGCTATTATGTATTGAACAATTGTTTCTCTAATCTGTGAAGCAATTTCGTTGAGTAATCCATTATCCTCTCTTAATTTTCTTAAACCACAAGTAAAGCTAACACCTAACTGAATGTTAGTAACGTTTTGGTTAAGCATAATATTATCAAAATCTAGTTTTATTTGATATTATTTAGATAAAGAGATAGCGCCACCAGCAACTTCCTTTTAAAATTAACTTGTCTTTTATCTAGTTGTAATGTTTTAGTTGTGACTTTATCAAACTCACCTTTTCCTAGTTTAGTTATGTTTGAACTTAAAATATCTATTTTATTAGAAGAAGACAATAAGTTTTTATCACAATATTTATATGGGAGGGTGTACATGTTCAATTTCATAGGTATTTTTCATGTCATTGTAATGTTATTATTATCTTCTAAGAAAAATTTGCGAGACTAAAAAATTAATAGACTCTTTTTCACTTGATTGAATCTGTTTGGTCATTTTTATTTACATTCGGGAGACATCCGGCTTTGCCGGCTACGATCGAAGGCCTATATCTGTTTCGTAGCTGATTAAGCTTTGCTGGCCATAACCGAAGGTCTATATTTAGTGATCGTAAAACCCTATTGATAGATTCAACATCAAAATCAGATTTTAATAATTCTTGTTCATAGTATCTAGCTTATTTTATTTCACCACTCATAACCTGTATTCTATATGTTGGCGGTTTTATTTTTAGAACTTCATTAATTTTAATTAATTCTCTATTAAAATTGGATGTATATCCTTTAGAGAAAATTTTACTTGTATCAGCATTCCCAACATAATCACCAACTTCAAGTTTATATACACTGATGTAGTATAAGCTTTTGCCTAAAATAATCCATTTAAATTTTTCAGGACGATTAAAAACAGAAACAGGTCTCAGATTTATTGTTGACTGTTTATTAATGTTATATTTTATTTTTGAATCATTTAGTCGATTTAACCAATTGCCGTCACCTTTTAAAAACATTGGTTCGATAATTCAATGTAAAACTGTTCTTATAAATGTCTCTATAAATACAGCTTTTAAACTACTATATGTAGAAAAAATTGTAAATCGTATTCTTTATGTAAAGATTTAAATGTTTCTTTGTATAACTCATTATTGCTGTTAACCCCTAAATTTTGTTGTTTTCGACCCTCTAGGATGATTGTTCTAAAAGCATTATTTATAGAATTACCAGATTTATTCATTAAAGGTATAGCCCCGGGCAAATTTGGTAAATATATCTATAACACTTAAATTGAATTTGTAATTATTATTATTTTTACATAAAGTTGACTTATCAATTAATTCCTCTTTATATAAGCGGATTATTCTTTCTCTTTTTAAACTTTGATTTTAATGGATTAAATACTTCCTTAGTCAATAATTGCTGTTGTTGTTCTAATATTGTCACAATCAGTCAATGTAGTCTCGGCTTAGACTATTTACCATTATTAAAAACAAAATTATCCAAGTGCTCTTGACTAGCAAGACTAATAGATAAAATCTTTTTAGATATATTCAACATTTCATCAGATAATCTATCATGGTCAGCTTTTGATTCTAATATAAATAGTTCTATTCTTTCTAATAGATTGTAGGGGTTAACTTCAGAAAGACTTTTTTCCAAAGCACCCTCCCTTCTCATCATTAATAAGCGTTTTATTGTTCTGAATCTACTGCTTTTCTTATCAGCTTTTCTTGTATCATACCTAATATCCTTCAAAAACCCTCTTATTTCTTTTTCTTCATCTTCATCTTCGAAATCCTCAAATTTTATATCTGGATTAGTAAGAAAACTCATGAAACCGTGCAAAAAATGATTAATAAGAACTCTAACCAAAAAACCATCAGCTCTAGAGTTACATCAGCACCATTCATTACACAGTCCATTTTAACAAAATTTTTGAAATGTTAAAGTAATTGAGGATTAGATTGAGAATCCATTAAATGAAGTATGTTAGCAGTATAAATGTCAACTGTAATTATCTTTGTATGATCGGTGAAATTGCTTCGCGGAAAAGCGTAGCTGCCACTTCGTGTGTTGGCGGTAAAGTGAATCAGCTTCGCCTCTGGTTGAGTTTCTAGTTCTTTCAGTGTCGAAGCACTTTCATTAATCCATGAAGCGATTTCACCGATGAATCTTCGATCATGCTCTGCCATCCACGGAGTGGAAACTTCGCTGGTCATTGGTTGAGTTTCTAGTTTTCTTAGCTCCAAAGATTTTAGATGATTATATAAATCTCGAATCTGCGGATTTAAGGCTCTTAATGTTTGTTTACCCAAGGCTAAACTTTTTTCAATGTTCATATTTTTAGTTTTTGTAATATGATCAAAAAACTATTTTATTTCACCTGATTCTTGTTTTCTCATAGTTGTTTTCTTTATCTTCTAATCTTTCCTCTTCTAATCGGATTCTTCTGTTGTGTTTTTCGAATCTATTTAGTTTTATTAATGTTTCTAGTTTACCATTTTGATACATATCAAACTATAATATTAGGCCTCTCAGCAAATTCTTTGAAATGATCTTTAGTTTGTGGAAATCTACATCTCTAAAGATGAATACACAACCTGTACCTAAACTGACTAGGTCTAACGTGAGAACTATGTTTATTTAGTTTACACATTCTATTCTACATGGTAGAAAAGATTAGCGTTTTTATAATGCAAACTCAAATGATTATGTCTATACCATATGTTGTAGTTTGATTAAATACAAAGCATGTGAAAAGTTTATTTTGACAATCATCTTAACTTTGACAACAGGCTCCATATCTACAATTGCTGACTTTCATGCTCATTTTCAAAATTCAAAAAAAATATATCAAAAGTTTTTTCAAATTTTTGATTATAAAAATGAGTGTTCAGGATTATAAAAGCAAACTTTTTGGTAGTGGTGCTGTAGAATCTAAGGATTTGCGAAGTGACTTCGCTGATGAAGATACAGCAAGGTCAAGTGAACAAAAAAATTGGTGTGACATTTGGAAAAAATTGAAAATACTGAAAACATTCCTCAGACAATTTGAAAAAAATAAACATCAGAAGAATTCTGTATTATCACTTACAAATGATATTAAAAAGAAATCTATTGGAAGAGGTCTGAAAATTGACAATTATGATGTTGAGCGAGAAATAGATTGTTAGGTTAATAGTTTGAAATGATTATTATATTGTGAAAGTTGCAATCTATATTTGAAAGCTGAGGGTGAGATGAGTGAAGATTTAATTTCAATGAAACATAAAAATAGTACTAGAATAATTAATGGGGAACCTGTAAAGGATAATAAAAGATTTGAAAATCTAACATCTAAATCATCTCTTCGTCCATATATTGTTGAAGATCATTTTAAAACAAAAAAAAATTTGAATAATGTATCTAAGGTTAATAATATAACTGAAGACGAAGATATAACTAAAGATGAATCTAAATCTAAAGATGTAACTAAAGATGTATCTAAAGATGTACCTGAAGATGTATCTAAAGTTGTATCTAAAGATGAATTTAAACTTAGAGATGTATCAGCTAAGGTTGAATCTATAGATGAATCTAAAGATGAAACTAAAGATGAAGAATAAACTAAAGGTTGTTGTAATTTAAGTAAAACAGACTATGAAAAAATATTCCTCATAAACCTATTCAATATAAAGAAAAAGCTAGTGATAAGAAACTTTCTTTTGAAAAGTGGAAAATAAACGTGTAGGAATTAGTTTTATAACATAAGATGAGGTTCAATCAAATAACACTGGCAAGTAGCAATTATAATCATCCTACATTTGCAAATACAATAAAAACATTGCATGATATTTATCCTCATATTAACTTGAACACCTTTGATGTAGTAAAGTATACAAAACCAACTGATCAGGAAACAGAGGAAAATGAATTCATATTTAGATTAATGTCTAGACGGAATAATTCTTGAAAAAATTTTAGATGAATTAAACAAGGAATTAGAAACTAGAATGCAAGAACAAAAGATGAATCAACCTGGATGGAATTTACACAAATTTAAACTATTAACAATGTATATACATACGTTTTATCCTACTGGTGGTTGTCGTACAGATCTCCCAATTAAATCTAATCTAAAATAAAATGAACAGATTGATGATTACTATTGTTTATTGCGGAATCTATTAGCTTATCTGCACCTTGAAAAAAATCACCGTCATAGAATTAATAATCATAATAAACAAGAGTACATTAATGAAATAAAACTAACGATGTTGCCTCCCCTTATGATTTAAAACATTCCAAAGAAGATTAAAGAATTGAATAAAGACTAAGTCTTATTCAGTGTGTTTTATATAACTAATAAAAAAACTGTTTACCAAGTCGTAATCAATCATATTGATCCTAAAGGTTGTAAAAAATTAAACTAGGATGGGCATTATTACCTAGGTTCAAACATGTCTTTCTCATTGAGAAAATTATCTGATAATAAATTTTACTCATGTTTGAAATGTTGTGTGTATTTTAGAAGTGAGGAGGAATTAAATAAACATTTAGAGTTATGTTCTGTTCATTCACAGAAATATGTAGGAAAAAAAGCCTTCCATAAAGACGATTATCTAAAGTTTGATTATTTCCCTTTCTTTATGGTGAAAAGACGATAAACATATTTGTATTGCTTGTGCATTATTTTTTTTTAAAAAAGATTATCCTGATATATTAGAACGTAAGTTAGAATATCAAGCAGGTGATGATTGTGTTAATTGGTTGGTAAGTAAAGTTGATTATAATTCACGATTTGGAGAAATATTTCAAAATAAATATACCACTTAAAGAAGAGACTTTTACTCCATTATTCATTGACTGCCTTTATTGTACAGAGGAGTTAGGTGGGGACCGTGTTAAGATTATAAGAACCTAAGTGCTGTTTTTAGAGGTCATGCTCATAATACGCGCAATCTTCAAGCTAAGGGTTCCACAATTGTACTTATGCTTATAATTCGCTTTATTATGATACCCATTTATTTGTAACAAAACTAGCAGAAAAAATAGAACAAAAGTATTAGCTAAAATAGATCAGAATTAAAATAGCATTCGTATGGGTTATCCAAAAGCCTTAAATATTGTTGGGCTATCCTCATTTGGGTTATCCAAATGCCTTGGATAAGTGATAAAGAGCGTGTGACCTTGAATGAACCTAAGTTAGAGAGAAAAAAAGTAAAATTCATATGAACGGTTGGATAGTTTACATAAGCCTAATAATGCAGAATATTCTCCTAAAGAAGCATTTTATTCAAAATTGAAACATAAAGGAACTACTGGTGATAAATATATATTCAGGCAAAAACATATTGGACAGATGCAGAATGAGAAACAATAAAAGATTATGTGTTCTATCATCAGTAGATGTGTTTCAAAAATTGAGAGATATGCGTTTAGAATATTAAGAAAAAAATCCTTGTTATACATATTCTACTCCAGGTTTAACTTAGTTATATGGATTGAAAAACATCAATGTTAGACTTTAATATTATAAAGAAGAAACAATTAATATTTATGATACAGTACAGCGTGGTTTTAGACGTGAATTAGCTTCAAAATGGTCATTGTCATGTCGAATATAATAATAAACAAATAGATTCTAACTATACTTAAAAAATAAATATTGAAAACATTTAGACTTTAATTCGTAATATGCATCTGCTATGGTACAAGCTTTATCTACTGGTGAGTTTAGTGCTTATAGTAGTAATAAATATACATCTCCAACTGTCACTAAAAGTTATATTTATACTATTGAAATTAAATATAATGAAGAAATAATAAAACAGACAAAGAAATATCCATTTTTTTGTGAAAAGACAAAAGCAGATACTGGTCAGTCACAGAAAGAAGGGATAAAATTGGTTATGTCTTCTGTAATTTATTGAATAGTGTTTTCTATGGAAAAACAATAAAAAAAATGTATTTAATCGACAAGATGTAGAGTTAGTTAATGATATAGATCGATATGTTAAATTAGTAGAAAATATTCATTTTTTATATGCCGTTGAGTGTGATGATGATCTACCATGGTGACCCTGTCGATCTGGTTGCAGTACATAAGGTGAGAGTTAATGTTAAGTTAGATACGTTTATTTATATTGATTTTGTTATGTCAGAGAAAGCTAAACTCTTTATCTAAAAAGATGTGTACGATTAATATGAGAAAGAATTCGATTGTAGTTATCATTATACAGATACTGATAGCCTTTTTTCAAATATTACGGTTCCTATTGGTGGTAGTATTAATGAGGAGATGAATGAGATAAATGTTATATTGAGTAATAAAGAACTAGGTAAGATGAAAAGTGAAAAACCTAATGATACAATTTTAGAAGCCCGTTTCCTTAAAGATAAAGCATATTGTTATACAACAGTTAAAGGTGAAGAAGAGAAAAAAGAAAGGGAGAAACTAAAGCTACAATTAAAAATCATATAACTGTAGAAGATTATAAAAATGTTATAAATATAATTGTAAACATGAAACTAATTATACAATTGATAGTAAGAAACATCATGTAGAAACAAAAGAACAATATAGAATAGCCATAGACCCATTCGATGACAAAAGTATTAGAGATTATAATAGTTCATTTAGATTTTATGGTAATTAGTTTAATAAAAAAATAGTCATAGAGATTAAAATAACAGTTTTTGTAAGAAAATTAGTAAAAATTAAAACTTTAAAAAACAAGGATAATTGGTAAAATTTTTATGATAACCCTTTGTCCATTTTATAGTAATAGAGATTGAAGTAGCATTTTTTTTCGTTTTTTTTATAAGAAAGTTAGGAGAATTAGTATTTTTCATAAAAACACGAAAAATTACAAAAAATCTATGGAATTTTACAATTTTTTATAACTACTCTTTTACTCTATGGTCGGGGGCCAGTCATATACACATTACTGTATTCACGATTAAAATGAATGAGTGTAATCAGATTGTAATAAGTAGCGCATCGTGAGAGTTCCAAGCAAGCCCATGAGTAGTAAAGGAAAGTGACTAGAACCTCAACGGGGGGGACGGACAATTT